>NW_027069953.1:502696-578365 GCF_002906115.3 Quercus suber | reverse complement strand
AACCCTAACCCTAACCCTTTTATATTTAGTGTTTTACTCTCTGTCTCTGTCTCTCATCTCATCCCAATTCCCTACCAACCCTAACCTTAGCCGTAAGTGTCTCTCTCTCTCTCTCAATCAATCCTATGGATATGGAGGAGAAAGGTTGGGAGAGGTTAGAGCTTGATGATGAATTTCAGATATGTTACTGTGCTTCAGACGATGATGAAGTGAGGTGTTACATCATTAAGGTCCCTGACCCTGAAGCCTGTCCTCCTACTTCATATTTTTCATGTCCTTTACTGAACCTAAAGGATAAGAAAAAGGAATTTAGCTTCACCCCAAAGAAGCTCAGTCCTATTTCACAATCCAAGGACCCTTACCACTCTAGATACTTCACACTTTTAGGCAATCTTCTGTATTCTGTTGGTGGCCTTACAAAAGACACTGACACTGACCCTGATAGTGTAACATATTTTTGGAGTAGGGAAGTTTGGACCCTCGACCTTACATGTCCTGAGGAGGGTTGGAAGGCTGCTCCATCCTTGAAATATGGTAGACAAACCCCTCAGACCATTGTTGTCGAGGTAAGCTTTATGTCTTTGGGGTTTCGGTTGGGATTTCGAACCCGAAGGTTCGGTTGAGTGGATGGAGGTTTTTGACCCCAGTTTGGGAAGGTGGGAAAGCCTACCAAACCCCCCTTTTTTTGCGCTGATCACCTAATCCTATACGCTCACTTGGAGGCCAACGACGAGATTATGGTAATAAACCACTCAAAAGATGGATACGAATGGAATTCTGCTGAATTCTTTAGCTACAATGTCAGGTCTCGTTCCTGGAATGAGTTGTTTCAGCCTTCCGAGGAACGGATACTGATTAACACACCTATTCATGTGGAAGAGCTCTAGCTATTGGTAATACTCTCTATTGGGCTCGTGATTCTGTGCGAGAGGATGAACTCAATATCTACGCATTTGATTTAGATAAGAAATTGTGGGCTAGTGAATATCTCAACACTAGAAAAATTTTGGGGAGCGTGAACATTTGTATTCAGCAAGTTCTGGTTTTGTCCACTTGTCTGGTCTGAAATTCTGCCTTATGTCGCAGTCCATGGACGTCGACAAATTTTATCGGTATCTTTATTGTTTTGTACTTGACCTTTCTGCATTATTCCACGGTGTTCTCAACAAGGGTGAAGCTAAATTCCTTTTTCTTATCCTTTAGGTTCAGTAAAGGACATGAAAAATATGAAGTAGGAGGACAGGCTTCAGGGTCAGGGACCTTAATGATGTAACACCTCACTTCATCATCGTCTGAAGCACAGTAACATATCTGAAATTCATCATCAAGCTCTAACCTCTCCCAACCTTTCTCCTCCATATCCATAGGATTGATTGAGAGAGAGAGAGAGACACTTACGGCTAAGGTTAGGGTTGGTAGGGAATTGGGATGAGATGAGAGACAGAGACAGAGAGTAAAACACTAAATATAAAAGGGTTAGGGTTAGGGTTCCCAAGTTTTATACAACTCGTAGTCGGTATGCCGTTTGCTTATATCAAATATTTTCTCAATAGAAGGTTAAGATTGTGCCAAATATATATATATATATATTAACATCATCTAAAATTTATACACTTGGAAAATTAAGATCATCCAGGAATCTATGGCAACAAAACATGAAAGGGATAAAAAAAATTTATTAAAAAAAAAAAAGCTATAAGATATTATAAAAAAGTGAAGAAAAAAAATATCAACTATTACATAAGCTTTTTATTTAAATGATGATGATATGATTTTTATTCATTCTAATATCGATTCCGTATATTGATAATCAAGGAGTTATTTCTAAATTTGAAAAATCATGGAGGATTTATGTCTTAATTCAAGAAGTAGAGAATCATGATAGGAGAAAATCTTGGACTTATATATAAGTTAATAATCAGAAAAAAAGTAATTGATGGGAACAAATAAGTTAATAGATAAAAAAAAAATAAGTTCACATTAAAATCATTGATAAGTACGATAGAGATGATTGAAAAACAATTTGAGGTTAAGCTAGTTTATGGACTTTTTTTTATTATTTTTTTGAGAAACCATCATGGCTGTTTTATTACGTGGACATTAAACTTCTATCAAGTAATACAAAATTGGTTACATCACAATGGATGTCTTCAAACCATATTTGAGGTTCATACAAGAATTTTGCCAATTTGGCGAGCTTGTCAGCAACAGTATTTCCATTGCGCCTAACATGTGAGAAAAAAACATTTCTCAAGCTTGAGGTTGCCTTTGGTCACATTTCTCAATAATGTGACAAAAGGCAACTAGGCAAGGTGAGTCCAAAACAAGTTGCTTGAGTACAATCTCAGAGTCTCCCTCAGAGATGACATCCTGTAGCCCGAGCTCAATGGAGAAAGAAATAGCTCTCCTACACGCCAAGGCTTCCACATCCTCCTCCATGGGTGGTAAAGCAATGCGCTTCAATAACTAGACATGGCAAAACTGTTGGATTCGGGTCGGGTTAATCGGGTTTGCGGGTCAAACGAGTCGCGAGTCAAAATGGGTCATTTTTAAATGGGTCAATCGGGTTGCGGGTCAGGTTGGATTTACCCCGTATTTTTCAAACAAGTTTTTTTTTTTTTTTTTTTTTCAATTACAAAAAAAAAATCAATGACAACCTCTTTAGAAAGAATGAATAAAATCAATTAAGCAAATAAATTAACATGTGAGAAAAAAACATTTCTCAAGCTTGAGGTTGCCTTTGGTCACATTTCTCAATAATGTGACCAAAGGCAACTAGGCAAGGTGAGTCCAAAACAAGGTGCTTGAGTACAATCTCAGAGTCTCCCTCAGAGATGACATCCTGTAGCCCGAGCTCAATGGAGAAAGAAATAGCTCTCCTACACGCCAAAGCTTCCACATCCTCCACCGTGGGTGGTAAAGTAATGCGCTTCAATAACTAGACATGGCAAAACTGTTGGATTCAGGTCTGGTTAATCGGGTTTGTGGGTCAAACGGGTCGCAGGTCAAAACGGGTCATTTTTAAATGGGTCAATCGGATTGCGGGTCGGGTTGGATTTACCCCGTATTTTTCAAACAAGTTTTTTTTTTTTTTTTTTTTTCAATTACAAAAACAAATCAATGACAACCTCTTTAGAAAGAATGAATAAAATCAATTAAGCAAATGAATTGCACTTAATGCCACTTGTTAATATCCTTCCAATTTTGATAGTTTTGAGTATGACAAAAATTATTTATAGTCATAAATTCATGATGGAAAGTCTTCAATGTTAATGGTTCATTGTCAAAATGCATATAATTATAAGTTTACATCTTCAAAAAGAGATAGATCTTAAAACAAACAAAATAAGTAAACCAGCAAAATAGCAAGTTATCGGTCTTCTTAAATGCACGCGTTCATGTTGTATTTAAAATAATAATAAAGTTAGATTACTTAGAAATATAAACTAAACAAAAAATATTTAAAATAAACATAACATATTAAGTAAAGAAGAATAAATAAATATTTTATAAGAATTACACCTCAATCTCAATCTATTCAACGTTGGTAGTAGATTCAATACTGCAAATATTCATACTTGCAAATTGTAATTCAGTTGAATGAGAATTTTTTTTTTTTTAATGGTTGTCTAACACTTGACAACCTTGGCCCTTGCCTTGTGTAATGTGTGTGGTCTAATGGTCTTGTCTCATGGCAATTGGCAATCACTGAAGGGCCCTTGCCTTGTGTAACGTGTGTGATCTAATGGTGCAACGTGTGAAGGCTAAAGCTAGACCTTTTTTTTTTTTTAAATGGAAAGCAGTGCACTGAAGCTAGGCTAGCTAACTTTTGACTTTTGATGAATCAAATAGTCATTTTTTTATAATATATAATATATTGATTATAATTTTTAGTACTTTCTGTTTTATGCACTTAGTATTAGGATGTAATTTAAATATTTTTTAAATTTGTCGAATCACGGTTTATTCAAGTTGGATCGGGTTGATCTAAAAATTAAAAAAAAAAAAAAAAAAATGAGTCGGGTTATGAGTCAATCTATTTTTGCTTCGAGTCAAAAAATTAAGTTCATGTTTAGGTATTTTTCAAGTCGGGTCAAAAAATTCTGACCCATTGCCATGTTTACCGACAACACTGCTATCACCATCCCTTTTGAGTCACGCACCACCACTCCCAGACCTGCCGATCCTGAGTCCCGAAAAATCGCCCCATCACTGTTAGCCTTGTACTGATTTGGTGAAGGAGGTAGCCACTGTTCGTTGCTGCACTGGATTATCTTGGGCCATTTGAAATTCCTGAAGCCGATCAACTGCGTCACTGTAAATCCTTCCCAAAGTCACTGTGGTTGTTCCCACTCTCTGTGCATTCATTAGCCGATCAACTGCGTCACTGTAAATCCTTCCCAAAGTCACTGTGGTTGTTCCCACTCTCTGTGCATTCATGTTATGCCAAATGCTCCAAGCAATATATGCAAATAGCTCTGCCAAGTGTGGAATTTTTTGTGCTAGAATTCCTTGGAACAAGTCACGGAAACATACCAGTTTTTCTGCCAAGAAAGGTCAACACTGCTCAACTCCCACCAAACGATTTTTACCTCAGGACAACCCCAGATTGCATGAATGGCATCCTCTGTCTCACAGCAGCAATAGTCACAGAGGGAGTTCGCCGTGATATTCCTCTTCAATAAATTCATTTTTGTTGGCAAGTAATCGTTAGATGCTCTCAAGATGAAGTGTCGAATTTTATTCGGCACATTTAATGACCAAATATCTAACCAAAACTTCTTGTGGGCTGTCGTGTTTGATGGTCCAGGATTTTTCGCCACTGCCTCATTTGAAAGGAGGTGGTATGCTGACTTGGTGGAGTAGCAACCATTCCTTGTTAAAAGACTTGATTTAGACTTGAAAAATAAACTCATATTTTACTAAACTTTTATGGCTTGTTTGGAAGTTTAGAGAGGGAGGAGAGTAGAGGGGAGTAGAGGGAAGGGGAGTAGTGGAAAGGAGAGTAGAGGAGAATGATTCACCTCCACCTTATTTGAATGTTTTTAAAATTAGTAAGGGGGAAGAGAATAATTAGTCCTTCTCCTTGTGTAATTTTGTTAATATAATAAGGGTGAATTAAGTAATTTATTTGGTCAATAGTTTATGTACTCTACTCTCCCTCCAAATCTCTCCAATTTGGGGGAATTAAAATTGGGAGGCTAGAGGGAGTCCAAACCCCTCCAAACTCCTCCAAACCCCTCCCCCTCATTCTTTAAAAAACTTTCAAACAAGGTAATTGCATTACTCTCCCTCCCTTTACTCTACTCCCCCTCCTTTTTTAAACATCCAAACATGCCATTAATTAATTGAAAGTGGAGACCGCTATTCCAATCTAAATAGGCTTGTGCCCTTTAAAAATATGTTCATTTTTAGGCCTGGGTTCTAGCCTACCACAGCCATTGAAATATATAGAGTGACAGAAATAAGAGAATTGAAGAGTACTATATATGGTGGACAGCGCAGAGAAGGGGTGGGATTGTGTGAAAAGTTTCAACGCTCCAAATCGTGCTTAATAATTCTCTGTTTGTGTTCCCCTTTTGTGATTATGCATGCTTAATTTTGCTTATGACCCAGCTCCTTTAATTCCTCCACTTCTTCTTCAAAATCCTACGTTTCTGATTTAGGAGAAGTTCTGAGGTGGAAAGTTAAGGCTGGTCTTATTGTTGCTCAAGCCATTAATGTTTCTTTATATGTGTGTGTGACTGTGAGACACAGAGAGAGTATGATTGTATATATGTCTCTGTTTCTCTTTGTCTAATATTTTTTGATAAACTAGGAAAAAGATGATTGGGAAAGTTTATCCATTTTTTGATGAAAATTAATTAATGAGTGAAAGCTCGAATTTTTGCTAAAACCCAAGAGCTTGTTCATATCCCCAATTAAAAATTATGGTTAGATTGTTTTTACTCTTAACTTAAGCTAAGTGTGAAATTAGAGTAAATAAGCGCAATGAACCAATAAAGCTACCTTAAGCCCTATTCATCCATCATCAACAATAAAATGAAAGCTTAAAGAGTAGGGAAGAGAGACGCAAACATAAGATAACATTGAAATGTAATATTGAAGAGGAAAATGAAGAACTCGGCGAAAAACCTCTCCGCGACCCTCCAAGTCGAAATCAATCCACTAGAGAATAAAGTTGGAATACACGAATAACAAAAAACCCTCCAAACCTAGTCTACCCCATGTACTTGAGCTCTCCAAGCTCTTGCTACCAACGAACTTCTTGAAGTCTTGTCTTCTCTAACTTTCCGAATCCTGCAATTTAGCCCGATTACATCCGCCAATGAATGGCTCCTTCCAATACTTTCCAACAGCACCAAAATCTCGCTTAACACTAAGAATGAGTGTGGTAAGTGTTTGGGCTAACAACCTCTCAAGAATCTAGAGATGGAGAGGTAGAAGTTGAGGAAAACCACGAAGAAATGTGTAGATGATTGTAGATATAACAATCTCTAACTCTCAAATGTATTTATTAGAGTTTTTTCTCTAAAAAACACTCTTTAGAATTCATGTGTAATGAGAGTATATATAGTGTGGGTAAAAAATTTGGTAAAGCAATCACAACTTTTTGTCAAACATAATGTTTCGCGAGTACTTCGTAGGTTGGCCCTTCTCGCGAGACATTCGCGAAACTGACAGCTTGATATGACTCTTCAACTTCCTATCATGTGCTCTATACATAGCCTTTTCACAGGTTGCTTCCTGTGAGCTACTCGCGAGGTAGTCGCGAAACCCACTGATCCAACTTTTGAAGCTTGATTTTTCACTGATCTCTCATATTCATCCCTTACAAATAAACCCACATATATACAGGGAAAAAATGATTGAAGAAATTACAATCAAAATTGGCACGGAATTAAAGCCAATACAATATAAGGTGGAAATCACAACTTTACAATGACAAATGCAATGTCTGCAACATCTTCTCAACAATTTCTAAGTAGCATGTTATTATTGGTTGCTATGTGTGGAAGGAAGAAATTGTACTGTTTCATAAGATAATTTTCGCAATGGAGGAAGGTGTTAGTGATGCTGTTAGAATGGGGTTTTTTTTTTTCTTTAATTATATGTTAAAAGATAATTTTTGCAACGGAGGAAGGTGTTAATGACGCTAGTAGAATGATTTTTTTTTTCTTTAATTATATGTTGGCACTTATTGCATCATCAAATTCCGTTAAAATCAACAAAAAAATGCCTCATGAAAATAACCACATGAGAGCTAATTGTTGCGAAATAACACAAAAGATAATTCCATACTTGAAGGCTATACCACATGGATGTTATTTGTAATTCTCCCAAGATTGAAACCATTTAATTTTTTCTCTTCTTCGTATTATTATTGTAATTTGGATAATCTACCATCGTGGATTTTGAAGTTGCAGAGTACACAAAGCGTATAGCAGTAGCACTAAACAGATAAACTTCAACACAGACACTTCGGTAGCAGCCAGCAACAGGTCATTAAAAGATACTGTATGGATGAATAAGTAGGTAGAGAAACAATGCAATATTTGAATTTTCCTTCAAAACAATTGGCCTTTTACAATTGCCCATTACTGTATATTGTTTACGCACATCTCTACAACATGAGAAAATTGTATGTAACCAGTACATAAGATGATCATCTCTCATAAAATTGGCCACTTCTACGTAGATGCTGATATTATACTAATGTCTGAATGAACAAGTAGGTAGAGAAACTATGCATTATTTGAATTTTCCTTTCAATCAATTGGCCCTTCACAATTGCTTCCACAACCTTAGTGTATATTGTTTACACATATCTCTAAAACACAGGGAAAATATATACATATGTAATCAATATATAAAATGATAATGTCTCATAAAATTGCCCAATATTGTTTACCCACATCTCCACAGCAGGGCTGCAGGGGTAAAAGAATGTATGTAACCAATACATAAAATAACAATGTCTCATAAAATTGGCTGCTTCTACGCAGATGCTGATATTATTCTCTTCTAGATTGGATGATTACTAAGCACCTTGACCATCTATGAACTGTAGTCAGTGAGTGTAAAATTCAGATTAGGAAAAAAAGAGAGCTATCACAGTACATATCTGCCTTCAAGAAGCAATTTGTACTATTTTTTGGAAGGTTATTCAGCTATCATATCTTCTGCAACAGTGATGAATTTTTTTGCAATCTTAAAATTGACCTTGTCGAACATTTGACGTTCTTTTCAATGAGCTTAAGCTGATACATTAGCTTCTTCCACTCGCCTGCGAAGCCCTCCACTAGTAGGCCTAAAACATTTCACCCATAATTTATGGTTATAAGAAAGAACATAAAAGGCAATTGTTTCATAAGGAGCTTTGAAATAAAAAGAAGCATTCTTTAAGTCTAAAACCATGTAAAGCCCTATGAGAACTAATGGCATTGGATTATTTCAGACGGTTAAAGTTCCTTATCAATATCATCGACTGTACTTTATCTATACTGAGATGAACCCATATTACCATATGATTTCAATATATTTTCAATGTCCAATAGGGCAGACTAAGACTTGAGGCTTTGTTAAAACCTACCAGCGCTGCCCCCCCCCCCCTCCCCCCAAAAAAAAAAAAAAAATTTAAAAACAAAAAACAAAAGAAGTTTGATGTTTTTGTATATTAATATTAGATAATAAATCAAGAAAATTGCACTTACAGTCCACTTAGAACTTTAATGGTGTCATAGAAGAACCATTGTGAAGTAACAACAGGACCAACTAATAAAAATCGAACAGGAAGACTTCTGGTAAATAGATTAACAAGCCCAATTTTCTTCACTGCCTGAAATACAAATGATCAAAAATTCAAAACCAATTCAGCTAAAACCTTTAAATTAAATGGGTTCAAACAAACCAAAAGAAGATTAGTTTGCAGGTGCCACCTGCAGCACATTTTCAGCCTGTTTGTTGTAAAGAGAGGCAACAATGTTGTCAGCAGGGTTCGAGATGACAGTACCAACAGCTCCAGCTGTATAGCCTGCTAAACAGGTAACACTAAGTTGTTGGGCTCTTGAACAATCTTCTTTTCTTCTTTGGATAATATTGCGATATATCAATTCCACTGAATGCTCAAATGTTGAAAACATTATCATAGAGACTGCAAACCACAAAATAAATAAACAAAATGAGTTAACAAAGAGTGTACTTGAAGTTAGAATACGTATGCACAGGTTTATGCTTGCTGAATGCTTGATAAGAACTAAGAAAGATCAATAACTTTTTGAAGCCAATAACCAAGTCAAGCAAATAACTAGAAGGTCTTTCAAGGCAGCAGCACAGAGGTAAGGTTTTTATTCTGGAAGTAAAGTGCCAAAAATCTGGTGTGTTTGCCTTTAATTAACTACAAAAACTACCTCTTCTTTTAAATTTCCATACCTCAGATTTACCCGAAACTTTAACCTGGCCTGGTAGGAAGGTCTTCCTACCAGTACAACACTACCATGAGATTATTACAATGTAGCAATTTTTTCAGTTTTCTATGTTACTAATATCTCTCAATGGTGATAATTAAGAAATTGAAATAGAAATCATTCCCTTGTATTAGCTTCTCAAATGATTCAAAAAAACAACACTGTAATGACAGATAATAATAATAATAATATATATATTTTAAATTTTAAAAAACGTAATAAATAAATGTACTGCAACTTATCAGAGTAGACAGTGAAGTAGAAGCGGAACGGGTAAATTAGAAATAGCATATGCAAACATCACACTCTGTCTGCAATAACATATTAATCTAAACACCATTGTCCTCTAAAAGTGGTACCTGAAGGGCATCATAGACAGGGTTTAGGAGTTATGGACTGGCTCTGGCTAGTAGGGTTTATTTAAATTATGAGAAGACTAAAAATATGAAAATGAACACAAGCTTGGTGAACAAATTAAAAAATAATACCATGTCTTCTAAATTGAAATGCAAGAACCTGAAAAATCTACTATATTAATAAGCTACGATTCTAGCTAAATAAGCATCATAAAATTTTTGAGAATGTTGTGAGGCAGAAATATTACATGGAATATTTCGACCCCAGAGTGGAAAGAGTCCCTTGTAAAAGCTGCAGTTGACAAATAATTGGTGATTATAATCAGAAAGGGCAAGAGAAGAAGATTATCAAGTTTTGGAGTAGCTTACCCCACAAGCCCTTCAGTTGCATAGAGTTTTGGAAACCCATCAACCAAGCCCTTCGCAAAACTAGGCTGTGTTTGAACACGAATTTTGACAGCTTCGAAAGGACTGAGAGCCACATCAGCAAATACTTGAGCAGATGCACTGCTGAGAAAGAATATGAAACTCTTGTTACCATCATCTATCAACACATCAGAGTAAAGCTTCTTAAAGTATTCATAGAGACCAAATTTGCAGCCGCCTTGAATGCCATATCCAAAAAATTTGCCAGACCAACCTCTCCAAAGTGAAGAAGGTCCTTGTTCTCTCCAAAGGGTTGACAGCCCTGAAGAAATGCCATTATACTTGATTGGATTCACCTAAGGAATAATAAAGCTAAGCAAATCAAAAAGAGCTAAATTCAATGAGGAAAAAGTAAATCCCACAGAGCATATCAAAGATAGCAGAAACAGCAGGATTACTTTCACCAATGAAGGAAATGAAAAACTACAGCAAATTAATATGTAAAATCATAACAAGTAAATGACATTTTTCTTAGAAATTGAGACTGATACGTTAGTAAACTTGATACTATAAAATATTTGCTAAAATACAGTGATGATATCTTATGCAGGGAATGAGTACGGGTACAATTAATCAGTTTATTGTTTCTAAAGTTTGTCCCATTCCCATTTAATATATCATTGGCAAACCATCATAAGAAACAAAAGAAATGATACTGCTATATTAAATGCAGCTAATTCAGGCAGTGGAACCACCATTACTTTAATGGAATATCCAAAATTTAGCCCCTTCTTTACAACCACTTTCCCCCACCCACTCATGGTGACATTCCCTTTTATTTCCCTAATTTGGAATCAAATCCTATGAAGTATCAAATGCCACTTTAAAGGGAAAAGATTGAAAACAGAAGTTGCAGTGGCAATGTACTCCATGACTCCATTAAAGAGAAAAGAGATTATTTTGACTCAACATGATACTAGCCTATGTAGGAAACAAGACCCAACTAGTTAAATTCAGAAATCTCTCATCAAACTCAAGTAAGCTCATGTCAAAGACCAACTTTTGGAAAATTATGAGAAAATGATTATTCGAAAATGACAATAACAAACAGAGGCACACTTATTAGCATCCAAACAATAATCATGTCAACCATATTCCAAAATTAAATGACTTCCTAACAAGAAATTGTCTCAAGGAGAACTAATATTTCCTAAACAGTTATAAGACAAACTACTTTCAGTCTTCCACAGAGGATAACACAGCAAAAGTAAACAGGGACAAAAAGCCAAACAATGTGTTGCAATACTAGTTAGATGATTAATTCACCATTTCCTAAGCTTAAGTTTTAGAAACAATTGGTAATTTATCATAGTATCAGAGTATCAGAGCATACAGTCTATAATTGAAACAGTCTCCACTCTACCTTCTATTTTAAATGTTACAAATCTCATATATTAGGCCTCACTTATCAAGGAAAGTATAATAACGGTTAAAGATTAAATTCATAATTTCATAACATCTTAAACGTTTGGAACAATCGGTAATTTATCACATTTGATCATTTAGAAGTAAACAAAAAGAGAAAGAAATGAGTTTTAAACTGCAACAATCAAACTGACCTGCATATTCACTTTCAAGACATCAAGAGGTGTGATAGCAAGATGAGTAGTCCCAGCACTAAGCATTCCTCCAAAAGTGCAAAGCGCATAATACCCAGGTGAAAATTCCTCACAAACCCACCTTTCAACCCCTTGTCCTCCTCCTCCTCCTCCTCCTCCTCCTCTCATCTTTCTCTGATTCTCTTTCTCCTATCAGACTCTCTCTATTCAAAACTCCAACCAAGAAAATAAAAAAGACCCATCAAAGATTTTCTTAAATTTGAGATGGGTTTGATCGTTGGAGTTAGAGAGGACAAGAAAGCAGTTGTTTTTACGTACGTTTCTCACAGGGGGTTTTGAAGTTAAAAGGAGTTGGATGCCATGGCTGACTTTGCTTGCTTGCTTGTTACAAATGTAATGCTAGGCAACGTGTCCACGTTTACAGTTTGCAGTTGAGAATCTATGGCCAAAAACAAAAACGAATACTTTTTTGGTAAATGGCTTACTCAAACTCACTGGCCGCCAAGCCTTTAGCATTAAAGAGTCTCACATTTGAGAGAATAGACCAGTATGAAGTAGAAGCCGGGAAACCTAACGTAATCGAATATTTGTATTACCAAATGGACCTCACACAATTTTCTTTTTCTTTTTTTGACTTTTTGTTATGTTTTCCCAGGTCATTCTGTATATAGTTATTAGAGCATTTGCATAAAAATTTTTGTTACTTATTTTAGTATAAGGAACCTATTTTTTTTAAACACCAAAATAAGATTATTTATTTTATACTATATTTTATTAAAATATTAATTTTTAAAATTATTTCTCCTCTTTCACATACAACTATCATCATCTACTATTTTCCTTCATCCTTGAGCTACCAAAAAACAAAAAAAAAACAAAAAGTAAAATGAATAATGTCAATGCAAATTTACATGATTACTATAATAAATATGTATTTTTAGAGCATTCGCATCAAACTGTCTAAAATTTTATGTCTATTTAAGCAAAAGAACTTACTTTTTCAATTTCAGACAAACACTTTGCAAAAACATCTACATCAAATTATCTATTATATACTATATTTTTTTTAAATAATCATATATTTTTTCACCTAAATGAGAGAGAGAGAGAGAGAGAGAGAGAGAGAGAGAGAGAGAGAGAGAGAGAGAGAGGGTAAGACAGGAAAGAAAATTCATATATTTTTTCACCTAAATGAGAGAGAGAGAGAGAGAGAGAGAGAGAGAGAGAGAGAGAGAGAGGCTAGTGAGGGTAAGACAGGAAAGAAAAAAAATGTTAGGATAATAAAATAGAAATATACAGTAGCCACAAATATTTACACGACTATTGTAGTAATAATATATATGAACAATGTTACAGGTAGGTTGATATGGATAGTTATTTTAGAAAAAATGTGTAAAACTTGCCAATTTTTCTATTTTGCATTGTCTGGTGTGAGTGCTTACATAAATTGGCATGACTTGATTTGGGTGAATTTTGCGCTTGATTGGCTAAAATATGATATTTTTTCTATTATAAGAGCACTAATGCGAGTACTTTAAATTCTTATACTAGTAGGGGAGAATTGAAACCAACATGTCTCGATAATTTCATTTCATCCATAATTTAAGAAGAATCTTTTTTAAAAATAGAATATTATGTCAGTAAAATCACACTTGGAGAGAGCATGGACTAAACAATTATATTTGTACAAACTTTAATGACGGGGATGTCATTTATACAAATGTTTGAGGATGAATGTGTTTTGACTAGGGGTGTCAATATATGTTCGACCCAATTCGCAAATACGACACGAACCCAATACGAGTTTTTTCGAATTAGGGTTGGGTCTTAATGGGTTTGGGTCATAAACAAATCGACTCGAAAGCGACAGGATAAGAAACGTGTCATAAGCGGGTCAACCCGCGTAACCCACAATAGACACATTTGAAATGCTAATTTATTTGTGTCAACCTGAAATAACTCACTTAACACAACTCATTTAACTTGTATAACAAATAAATATTTATCTTATTTTAGATTTATCAAATACCATTTATATCCAACATATATTTTAAATTAAAAAAAAAAGTGAGTAATTACAAAAATTTACAATTGATATAATTGGAAATTGAAACTTTACAGACCCTAGAACTACTTTTTTTTTTTTTTTTTGGCATAGAACTTACACAAATGAAATTGGATGAGCTTGTAGGAGATGTTATAGATTTGGACATCAACAAAGAATCTATGAATGATAATCGTTATCATACTCAGGATTAGTCTATTTTTTGTTCAAATTTTTTCAATATTGATACTTAGCATTTGGCGAGTTCCAAGAGTATTATATTTTTGTTGAACTATGTTATTTTATTTTTGTTAAACTTTGTTATTTTGAATTTGGGTTGAAGTGTATGCACTTCTTTTTTAGTGTAAAGAACTTATTTCTAAATGAATGTTATATTTTTGTTGAACTATATTATTTTGAATGTAGGTTGAATACTTGAAGTGTATGCACTGCTTTTTGGGATGTAAAAAAAATTATTTCTAGATTGATGTTAAATTTAATATTATGCAGATTGAAATGGATTGTGTTACATTCGTGTCAACTCAACACGACTCGTTTATTAAGCGTGTCAAATGGGTTGGGTCAGGTCAACCCGCCTTATTAACAGGTCGGGTTAGGGTTGAAGGATCATGACACTATTATTAAATGGGTCGGGTTAGGGTTGAACCATTTAGTTAAATACCCCTATCTAGACACGACACGAACCCGACACGCTAACCCGAATTGACACCCTTAGTTTTGACCTTCCATTCTTTTTTTCTTTTCTTTTTTTGTTGGATATATATATATATATATATATAGAATCTATTGGGTATATTTATTAGAAAAGGAAATTACACTTTACCCAAATGTGGTTTGCCCAAAAAACACTTATGGTTTAAAAATTGACTCTTTACCCACCTGAGGTAAGCTCTGTTTGTCTCCTATTCCTCACCTTCGTTAAAAACAGGGATAAATTTATACTTTTATTACCCTTTTATGTCTCTCTCCTCTTAAAATATGAAAAACTAAAAAATTCAAGGGAAAAAAAAGATCTAAACGGTAGGTTTTATAAAAAATTAAAACTTAGCCTCTGTTTTGGTAGAAACCAGCAAGATATAACCTTCACATCCTACAAAGGCAATTGTACTTGAATTAGGGGAATTCTCAAAAACTTCCTAGCTTTTCTCCTCCCTGGCAAGTGGCAACCACGGGGCCAATTTTATCAACTTTTGCTTTCACTAAACCAAAGCTATAGAAGAACTTTCTCCTTCCTGTTATAATAATCCAAGACCCATCAGGCAAGAATGATGAATGGGGCAATCATCAAGGAAGATACTTTGTATCTTGGTATTCTGTTCGCCATCAATCTAAAAAAATATAAATGTATGTTTAGTTACTATTTTTTCTCCTTATTTTCTATTTTCAAAATCAATTTTCTATTTTTGAGACTAAAAAACTTGTTTGGCAACTCAAAATGGGTAGAAAACAAAAACTGTTTTCAAAACTCAATTTGTAAAGAAAACTGAAAACATGCAAAAGACAATTTTCAGTTTCTAATTTTCAAAAGTCAATGATAACATGCATTTAATTTAATGAATATGTCTCATTTAATGAGTTAACATTAAATTTCAAATCCTAGAAACAACATATGTTAGTATTTTCTATTTTTTTTCTTCAAAAAACTATCTTTTTAATTTCAACTAACCAAACATGTTTTTGATTTCAAAAATACAAGAAAATTGTTTTTTTTTTTAATATTCCCAAAAACAAGTTTTTGAAAATAGAAAACAAAAACGGTTACCAAACATAACCTAAGCTTTTGATTAAATCCTGCAGCTAGTAGCAATTGTGCATTTCGATGTAACTGAACTGAATTTTTTGGACCATTTGAAGGATCCTCTGCATTTGCATCTACAAGTCTTGAATATTCAAGACGTCCAGGCAACAATTTAGTGTTGCTCCTCACAACAAGATCTTCATTTGTTTGAAGGATATTTTCAACAACTTCAACATTCTTGTAATTATAGAAAAAAAATTTCTGATCTAAATTAAAAGTTAGGTTTTAATTTTTACAAAACCTAGCTTTTAGATCTTCTTTTCTCTTGATTTTTTAGTTTTTTATGTTTTGAGATGATAGAGACATAAAAGGATAGAAAAAATACAAATTTACCCATGTTTTTAATAGAGCTGAGTAACGGGAGACAAATGGAGCTCAAGTGGGTAAAGTATTAATTTTTAAAACACAGGTAGGCAAAGTGTTTTTCGGGCAAACCACAAGTAGACAAAGTGTAATTTCCCCTTATTAAAATTCCTTTTGTGATAGATACATTAGAATTTCAACCTATGATATCCACCACATGATGATTGCTCTTTATCATTTGGCTAAGACACCAATTGATTTATGGTGTGGATGAGGTTCGAATCTCATCTCTCTTATTCGATGATAAGTGACTTTATTAGTTGAAACCATACATGTATCGATTGAAAATATTATGAGTTATCGATTAAGCTATAAGGTTTTTAGAACTTTACTGTCTTACACAAACATTTACCTGTCGTCTAAGTGAGACATATATCTATTTTAAAATTAAAATTTTATTTTTTGGGTGTAAGTGAGGGCATTTAAAATTTTTAATTACATGAAATGATATGATATTGAAGTCTAGATAGATATTTAGATTTGTACTAATATTTAAAATTTTAAACCAAACATTAAATAAATCTTTTTCAAATAGAGATGATCATGTTACTTGTATTTGTGAGTGTTAATGCTCATTTTGGAAGCTCAGTAGCAGGAAGAAGCTCAACGAGATGGGTAGAGAAGAGTTAGTGGATTGGTAGAAAAGTCATTAAGCCCAAATGGTAGGAACAATGGTTTATAGGCCCATAAAGTAAATAAATGGGCCTTAAGAAAAGCAAATGAGCCTAAAGGAGCCCAAAGAGAGAAGTAGTAAACCCATGGGCATTATGTGATGTAGAAAAGTAAGAATGGGCCACAACAAGCCCGAAGTAATGAGGTAAGAAAGTAAGGGGTTGATGGTAAGCCCATGAGCCCCAAGGACGAAAGATAAGGTAGTTGGGTTAGGGAAGCCCAAAAGAGTTAGTAAAAGCCCATGAAAATGTAGAATTAGAAAATGGGCCAAGGATGCCTAAGGAAAACAAATGGGCCAAGGATACCTAAGAAGAAAGAAATGGGACAAAGGAGCCCACAAGCAATGTAATGGGTCAAGAAAGCCCAAAATAACATGAGAATAAATCTAATGATCATACTAAGTCATTGAGAGAAGAATAGGCAGCAGGCCCAAAAGATGCCCAGCAAGTACAGGTCAAATAACACCATAGTAGGAATAGCAGAGTGATATGGCAAGAATGACAACAAGATTACAGAAGGAGCAAAGAATGGGCTAAAGAGGGAAAAACCTACAATTAAGCAAGGCTCAGCCCTTGAAAGGGGCAAGCCAATAAAGAATGAAAAATCAGAAAACAGATCACGCCAAAAGATGTCAAGGATGAGCGGCAGAATGCATAGATGAGCCTCCAGACAATGGCAAATGTATGAGCAGCGGACAAGCTTTTAACGTACACGGGAAGTAGAGCACTCGCAAGGCCTAGGCATTACCAACCTATACCCAACCAATACAAAAGTAATGGGTCATGGGTCAAAAATAAGAGAGAGTATGGTCTAGCTGTAGGGAGAAATGAAAGCCTATTCTGGAGTTCCTGCTTAGATTCTTTTGGGGGTGATGTTTTGCTGGGATGACATACCACCCAAAAAAAGGAAGGAGAGTTGGAACTACTAGGTGCATGCCATGAGGGATAGCAAGAGAGAATACCCACACTGTGGTGGATAAGAATGCCACGATGAGCAAGCAAACAAAACAGTCTTCTTTGTCTAGTAATGGGAAGTGACACAGTCAGCACAGGTAAATGGTGGTGGCTGGGCAGCTAACAAATTAATGGGTAGTCGGGAAGAACACCCTAAACCAAACAAAAGTAGTTAAAGGCTAAAATAGTAAAAATCAACCACGACAGGAAGTATATAAAGGGTCCTTGCCGTGCACAGTAACATCATCACAACAATAACAACCACTAGGAGAGAATCATAACACCACCATCACCATAACAGTACACAAGTAAGCACTAAGAAAGAAAGAAAAGGAGTGGGGAAAGAATCAAGGTAACAAAATGGAGAAAAAAGAGAAATAAGAGAAATAGAGAGGGTAGAATGGCAGGCATGCACCAATAGGCTAATCACTTCTCTCCCTCTAAAATCCTACTCTCTGTTCAGGATAAAGAACTCGTTTGGGCATAAGCCATTCAGGCCCGTTCCCTCAAAGTGGATAATTTCTACAGTAGAATCATCCTGTGAGGTTACCCACGTTAAGGAAGTGGTTCCCTCCTTGGCCTTAGTCCTGTCATTGGCCTTAGTCCCGTAACACAACTAAACACGGTAAACTGATCTTTTCTTTCTTTGATTTTATCGCTTATTGCTATTATTTCTTCTCTTGTCTTTGCAATTTCACCTATAATGCGTTTCTTGTTGCTATATCGTTCTTTTTCCCTATCTTAATTAAGCATCTCTTACTTGCTTTGCTTGACAGTAACATATTTCTTTTATCACTGTTTTTATTGCATTTATTTGCCATAACTCTTCTGTAGCAGCTTTGCCTACCATGGGCATATAACCAAAGTTTCGGCAAACATGGCATAGTTTGTGCGCAAGCTGGACCAAGGTGAGTTGCAATTGGACTGGTCCCAACTCTTTTATCTAGAACACTTGGGCCCAGTGCAGCAGGAGGCAATCCAACCCAAAATCACAAAAAGCCCACAACAGTGAGCCATGTTAGAGGTTGAATTTGAAAAGTCCAATAGAGGAAAAATAATAATAGAGCAAGCCGAAAGTGCATATAGGAAAACCAGACCTTACTAATTAAGGGAGAAGATAATGTTGCAGAATTGATGTCGTTAAAAGGGGGAAGAGATTTCAATTTGCTCTCTTCTGAAATTAAACGACATCTCTCTCTAGAAATTTTGTTTCACCCTAACACTCTCTTTTATTTATCTTTTAAATAGATAGAAATTAATTTTTTTTATTATCATAAACTGAGTCAGCAATTTTAAATAGGTGAAAGTCTTTTAGTGGAATAGTGGACTATTAGAAAAAAGTGACACGGTCTATCATGAGGACCTTATAATTTTTTCCAACAAAGGGCATAAATATCATTTGAATGCCCATGTTATATAGTATATATTTAATAAATTATACCAATATTTATTGAAGTTTTACAAAATGACACTTCTTTGATCTCTAATAATTTATGATATGACACCTCTTTGATGGTTGTATAAATATAACAATTAGGTTTTCACCAACCAAATATTCTAGTTTATTTTTTTATTAGTAACTGAATATTTCATTGTAAAAACCAATTTCTACGGCAACATGCTTAGGGGCTGTGGACTTGCTTAGAGCATCCACAGCCAATGTTGCATAAAAAATGCTATTTTGACATACCAAAAGCCTACTTTATTATTTTATCACATCATTTTACAATATCTCATTTAACAGATGTTTTATCATTCAATTCTATACATTAAAATAATATTTACTACACATTAAAATAATATATTATCTTCTCACCATTATCATCAACAACAGCAACAACATCAACGGCACAACCACCAGCCACCAATATTCACTGCCGCAACAACACCTCTACTGCAAACCAACCACCACAATTACTCACCAATATGGCAATATCAGATCAACCCAAATTGTAGCACCAAAAAAAAGAAAAAAAAATCCACAGATTGAACAAATTGCAGCAAAAACCCATCTACCATAGATTGAATAGATTGCAACAAAAAAAACCCACAAAGAAAAACCCAAATTTCAAGCTCACACCGCCAAGCACCACCTTCAACCACCAAATCCACCAACCACTGGCCGCTGTTAAAACCCATCTACCACCATCGATGAACCTTTAGAGAATTGATGAAACCTTTAGAGAATCGATGAAACCTTCAGAGAATTGGTGAAACTGAGATTGAATAGCGAATTGGCGATACCAGTGGTGGCTCAGTGATGGTGGCTTAGTGAATCGGCGATACTGGTGGTGGCTCAACAAATCAGTGATACCGATGGTGGCTCGGTGAAGGAGATTTTATAGATCAATGATAATGGAATTTGTGAGATGGTAGAAAGGAAATCGGTGGTGGCTCATGATTCATGAATGTAAAGAGAATAGAGCAAAAGGAAAGAGGGAAGAAGAAAAAGTATGGGAGAGTGGAGATGGAGGCGGTGAATCTGTGGCTGGAGAAGATGAAAGTGATATTTTAATTGGGATGAGAGAGAAAGATGAATAAAAAAATAATAAACCATATGCCATTGTTTGTCCATATCGTGCCAAAATTGTGAGGGTACTGTAGCATATTGCAAAAGTTTGGCACATTTAACACATCTGATAAAGGGACGTTTTTGGTGTTTAGTGTGCCAAATGTGCCAAATATTTGGCATTTGGCACATTTGGTACATTTGTTGTGGATGCTCTTATAGGGTTAAATCAATATGTTTTGAAAAGAAAACTATATATATATGAAAAATCAGAAAACAGATCACGCCAAAAGATGTCAAGGATGAGCGGCAGAATGCATAGATGAGCCTCCAGACAATGGCAAATGTATGAGCAGCGGACAAGCTTTTAACGTACACGGGAAGTAGAGCACTCGCAAGGCCTAGGCATTACCAACCTATACCCAACCAATACAAAAGTAATGGGTCATGGGTCAAAAATAAGAGAGAGTATGGTCTAGCTGTAGGGAGAAATGAAAGCCTATTCTGGAGTTCCTGCTTAGATTCTTTTGGGGGTGATGTTTTGCTGGGATGACATACCACCCAAAAAAAGGAAGGAGAGTTGGAACTACTAGGTGCATGCCATGAGGGATAGCAAGAGAGAATACCCACACTGTGGTGGATAAGAATGCCACGATGAGCAAGCAAACAAAACAGTCTTCTTTGTCTAGTAATGGGAAGTGACACAGTCAGCACAGGTAAATGGTGGTGGCTGGGCAGCTAACAAATTAATGGGTAGTCGGGAAGAACACCCTAAACCAAACAAAAGTAGTTAAAGGCTAAAATAGTAAAAATCAACCACGACAGGAAGTATATAAAGGGTCCTTGCCGTGCACAGTAACATCATCACAACAATAACAACCACTAGGAGAGAATCATAACACCACCATCACCATAACAGTACACAAGTAAGCACTAAGAAAGAAAGAAAAGGAGTGGGGAAAGAATCAAGGTAACAAAATGGAGAAAAAAGAGAAATAAGAGAAATAGAGAGGGTAGAATGGCAGGCATGCACCAATAGGCTAATCACTTCTCTCCCTCTAAAATCCTACTCTCTGTTCAGGATAAAGAACTCGTTTGGGCACAAGCCATTCAGGCCCGTTCCCTCAAAGTGGATAATTTCTACAGTAGAATCATCCTGTGAGGTTACCCACGTTAAGGAAGTGGTTCCCTCCTTGGCCTTAGTCCTGTCATTGGCCTTAGTCCCGTAACACAACTAAACACGGTAAACTGATCTTTTCTTTCTTTGATTTTATCGCTTATTGCTATTATTTCTTCTCTTGTCTTTGCAATTTCACCTATAATGCGTTTCTTGTTGCTATATCGTTCTTTTTCCCTATCTTAATTAAGCATCTCTTACTTGCTTTGCTTGACAGTAACATATTTCTTTTATCACTGTTTTTATTGCATTTATTTGCCATAACTCTTCTGTAGCAGCTTTGCCTACCATGGGCATATAACCAAAGTTTCGGCAAACATGGCATAGTTTGTGCGCAAGCTGGACCAAGGTGAGTTGCAATTGGACTGGTCCCAACTCTTTTATCTAGAACACTTGGGCCCAGTGCAGCAGGAGGCAATCCAACCCAAAATCACAAAAAGCCCACAACAGTGAGCCATGTTAGAGGTTGAATTTGAAAAGTCCAATAGAGGAAAAATAATAATAGAGCAAGCCGAAAGTGCATATAGGAAAACCAGACCTTACTAATTAAGGGAGAAGATAATGTTGCAGAATTGATGTCGTTAAAAGGGGGAAGAGATTTCAATTTGCTCTCTTCTGAAATTAAACGACATCTCTCTCTAGAAATTTTGTTTCACCCTAACACTCTCTTTTATTTATCTTTTAAATAGATAGAAATTAATTTTTTTTATTATCATAAACTGAGTCAGCAATTTTAAATAGGTGAAAGTCTTTTAGTGGAATAGTGGACTATTAGAAAAAAGTGACACGGTCTATCATGAGGACCTTATAATTTTTTCCAACAAAGGGCATAAATATCATTTGAATGCCCATGTTATATAGTATATATTTAATAAATTATACCAATATTTATTGAAGTTTTACAAAATGACACTTCTTTGATCTCTAATAATTTATGATATGACACCTCTTTGATGGTTGTATAAATATAACAATTAGGTTTTCACCAACCAAATATTCTAGTTTATTTTTTTATTAGTAACTGAATATTTCATTGTAAAAACCAATTTCTACGGCAACATGCTTAGGGGCTGTGGACTTGCTTAGAGCATCCACAGCCAATGTTGCATAAAAAATGCTATTTTGACATACCAAAAGCCTACTTTATTATTTTATCACATCATTTTACAATATCTCATTTAACAGATGTTTTATCATTCAATTCTATACATTAAAATAATATTTACTACACATTAAAATAATATATTATCTTCTCACCATTATCATCAACAACAGCAACAACATCAACGGCACAACCACCAGCCACCAATATTCACTGCCGCAACAACACCTCTACTGCAAACCAACCACCACAATTACTCACCAATATGGCAATATCAGATCAACCCAAATTGTAGCACCAAAAAAAAGAAAAAAAAATCCACAGATTGAACAAATTGCAGCAAAAACCCATCTGCCATAGATTGAATAGATTGCAACAAAAAAACCCACAAAGAAAAACCCAAATTTCAAGCTCACACCGCCAAGCACCACCTTCAACCACCAAATCCACCAACCACTGGCCGCTGTTAAAACCCATCTACCACCATCGATGAACCTTTAGAGAATTGATGAAACCTTTAGAGAATCGATGAAACCTTCAGAGAATTGGTGAAACTGAGATTGAATAGCAAATTGGCGATACCAGTGGTGGCTCAGTGATGGTGGCTTAGTGAATCGGCGATACTGGTGGTGGCTCAACAAATCAGTGATACCGATGGTGGCTCGGTGAAGGAGATTTTATAGATCAATGATAATGGAATTTGTGAGATGGTAGAAAGGAAATCGGTGGTGGCTCATGATTCATGAATGTAAAGAGAATAGAGCAAAAGGAAAGAGGGAAGAAGAAAAAGTATGGGAGAGTGGAGATGGAGGCGGTGAATCTGTGGCTGGAGAAGATGAAAGTGATATTTTAATTGGGATGAGAGAGAAAGATGAATAAAAAAATAATAAACCATATGCCATTGTTTGTCCATATCGTGCCAAAATTGTGAGGGTACTGTAGCATATTGCAAAAGTTTGGCACATTTAACACATCTGATAAAGGGACGTTTTTGGTGTTTAGTGTGCCAAATGTGCCAAATATTTGGCATTTGGCACATTTGGTACATTTGTTGTGGATGCTCTTATAGGGTTAAATCAATATGTTTTGAAAAGAAAACTATATATACATAAGAGAGGAGTGTCAGTCATCCACAAATCTCTAGAGTTGAGAATGTCATTTTGTCCACAATTTGAGGAAAAATATTTTTTTTAAAATAGAAAATTATTATTTTTTTAATTTTTTTTTATAGAAGGAATAGAAAATTATGTTAGTGAAAGAAATCACAATTTGAGAAAGCATAAACTTAACTATTATATTTGTACACACTTCAAAGACGGGAATTTCATTTATACAATGTTTGAGGATGAATGCATTTTGATTTACCATTTTTTTTTTTTATTGGGTGTATTTGTTGAAATTTATTTTTGATAGATATGTTAAATTTTCAACCAATGATGTTCACCACATGATAATTGCTTTTTACTATTAGGTCAAGACATCAATTAATTTATGGTGTGAGTGAGACTCGAATCTCATATTTCTTACTCGATAATAAGTGGCTTTACTAGTTGAGTTTGCGTATTTGTTAAATTAAATGCCAACAAAGTAATACAATGTAAGAAATAATATAGATGCAGTTATAATTTCATCCTAATAAGGCCAACAGTTAAAAGGAAGGTAAAATGAAATTTGGCAAAATATCAAGGGAAAAAATCATTTAACATGGAGTTGCTGTAAAAGGAAATAACACATTGAGTTTGTATTTGGTATGACCAAGTGGCTAGGTGCATTTTTGTAGTTGAAATTTTTATTTTTTCTTAGTTTACTTCTGAAGACAAGTATACTCTAAAAGTATTCTAAAAGAAAAAAAAATCGTGTCTACTCTAAATTATATACTATAAATAAGTAAAAAACTAACACATATATCTCATTATGTACTATAAATAAGTAAAAAAACTAACACATATCTCTCTCTCTCTGTATTTTATTTTTGGCTTGCATAGAACTAGAAGGTTATATGTGGTCAGTGAGTATCAACTGTATCAAGTAACCACTGACCAAATCTGAAATCTAATTAATTTTACGTTTTCTATTCATCATTGTTTCATTTCCTAAACAGCCACCTAATAAAATATGGCTTAAAAACACAGAGAGAGAGAGAGAGAGAGAGAGAGAGAGAGAGGCAGTAAATAATATAGTTTCTTTGTCCATCTTCCATCTCTATTTATTGGTTTTGATTTTGGCTCATTCATCAGCAGCATGCAGCCACTGCCACTTCATATAAATATTTTGGTCAGATACCCCACCTCTAAAGCTCTGTTTTTTTTTTTTTTTTTTTTTTTTTTTTTTTTCAAATAATTTTTTTTATTGTGATTTCTTTATTTTTATTTTATTTTTCTCATATTCATAATTTATGGAAAGAGGTTGAAAGAAAAAAGCAAAGCATGACTGTCTTCCTTCCCAAAACAAAAGGTCAAAGTAAAACGTTGGGACTTGATTTAGATGACTGATGAACAAAAATAAATTTCTTCCTCATTTTTCTCATATTCAGTTAGTGTTTCCATATTATTAGAATCTAGTAGTAATATACCATGACAAAAAAGGAAAAATCCATTTCAGTTATTACTTATTTGTCACAATTCAAAATTTTCAAATGTGTTTTTAAGAAACAAAGAATTAGAAAATTGGGTTAATTAATTCTGTGCAGACTCCCCTCCTTCTTCTTCTTTGCTTTTATTTATTTATTTTTGACAAAGTAAATTAAAAACTGGGACGAATATGTTAAAGCCTTACAAGCATGAATCCCAAATGGGAAAGGCAGTGGGGATTAAAAAAAAAATACAAACCCAATTACGTTAAATATCTTATGTCCTATATATACTCCTATAAAATATAGTTATAATAAGAAAGAGGAGAGTTGAACTCTTGGACGTTTTTGCTGGAAACACTAAGAAATGTCAACTAAAATATAAGACTCTTGACAAATTCATCTTATTTATATATTTGAAAATGCCTCAAATCTGTCCAAAATCCACTTGTTTATTTGACCTTGATCAGTTAGGTCCAGGTAAATTATATAGGATCAACCTAAAATAAATATTTAAAATAATATTTAACTAAATTTAAGCGTAGATATGAACTTTCACATTAAATTAAACAATATTCATAATATAATTTAAATATATTTAAACACTATAACTGTGCAACTGATATTTATTAGGTAAAAACCCACTATTAAAATAAAATAAAAAAAAAAAACCTTAAGTTCGACTTAACATTTAAATTGTTTTATACGACATAGTTTAACTTTAAAGCATTCAAATAAATATTTAGAAACCAAAAAACTACCTAAGTTGTTTAACAACTCATCATCACCTTCCTCATTAGATTTAGAGTAGGTGTGCATGCCATTAGTTTATTTACCAACTATATATGAGAGACGATAAATAATGGTAAAGAAAACTTTCTTTCTATAGGTTTTAAAGAGAGTAATATTCCTTCTTCTTCTTTGCTTTTATTTATTTATTTTTGACAAAGTAAATTAAAAACTGGGACGAATATGTTAAAGCCTTACAAGCATGAATCCCAAATGGGAAAGGCAGTGGGGATTAAAAAAAAAATACAAACCCAATTACGTTAAATATCTTATGTCCTATATATACTCCTATAAAATATAGTTATAATAAGAAAGAGGAGAGTTGAACTCTTGGACGTTTTTGCTGGAAACACTAAGAAATGTCAACTAAAATATAAGACTCTTGACAAATTCATCTTATTTATATATTTGAAAATGCCTCAAATCTGTCCAAAATCCACTTGTTTATTTGACCTTGATCAGTTAGGTCCAGGTAAATTATATAGGATCAACCTAAAATAAATATTTAAAATAATATTTAACTAAATTTAAGCGTAGATATGAACTTTCACATTAAATTAAACAATATTCATAATATAATTTAAATATATTTAAACACTATAACTGTGCAACTGATATTTATTAGGTAAAAACCCACTATTAAAATAAAATAAAAAAAAAAAACCTTAAGTTCGACTTAACATTTAAATTGTTTTATACGACATAGTTTAACTTTAAAGCATTCAAATAAATATTTAGAAACCAAAAAACTACCTAAGTTGTTTAACAACTCATCATCACCTTCCTCATTAGATTTAGAGTAGGTGTGCATGCCATTAGTTTATTTACCAACTATATATGAGAGACGATAAATAATGGTAAAGAAAACTTTCTTTCTATAGGTTTTAAAGAGAGTAATAGACAAACACATATTTTTAGGGATGAAAATGCAGCAGAGTAGGGAAGGGCATGGCCATATTATGAGGAGTCCAAATTTTCTGCTCCACAAATAAAAACATGTCATAAATTAGAAGGTATAAATTTAGCATTTAATAAATTAGATGGACATATGACATGTTTTTATTTGTGGAGTATGTAGTGAAGCAAGAGTGGGATAGAAGATTTAAACTCATATTATAAGTGCTGCATTTCTACCCCACCAGACCCTACCTTACCTTGCCTTATTTATGCTCCACATGGTCTCGCCTTGCCTCGACAGACAAGGTAGAGATTTTCCCCGTCCTCACTCCATTACCAGAGTGGATTGATGCAAGGCAAGGTGAAATTTCCATCCAAATGGAAACTATAATTTTTTAAATATATATATATATATATTATATTTTTTAATGGTATTTCCATAATTTAAATGCATATTAATTCGAGGCTTGGATGTTTAATGTGAAATTCAAACCTTGATATGGGGCCGACTTGGTAAGTGGCCTAAGGAGACAATTTTAAGTGAAATGTTGTCTTATATTAGATATCATTGAAATAATTTTATATAAATTTTTACTCTCTTTTTTTAACATAAAATTACTAATTAAAGTTTGGCATTTAAATTTTTGCTAAGATCTCATTTTTAAATGATAATATGCCTATCCCCCTAAGATTTCTTGACAATTAATTTTAGGTAGGAGAATAAGTTTAGGGGTCACATAGAAAAATAATAGTTTGATGTTGACTACTTATCAAGAAATGTTCTTAGAAAGAGGGACAGTAAATGTGGTTGGATGAGGACTAGTTGCAAGAGTAACTTTTTGAAAGAGAAAGGGAGAAGAGATATTTGATGGGGGTATGGAAAATTTTTATTATTTTAAAAAGAAATAAAGTGATGAAAGCTTTATTTATTTATTTATAAGTGATATAGAGAAAATAAAATTGTATATGTGCCTCTTCAATTTTTAACTAGGCATTGAAAATTCTAAAAAAAAAAAGTATGTTATATATTTCATTTAAAATTATTAAATAAATATAATAATTGTAATATAGGACCAAAATTATGAGGCCTTAAATTATATGGGCCTAATAGAAAATCGCCTTAATTAGCAAGGATGGAGCCGTCCTTGCTCTGACATGTTAAATATTTAAACCCAAACTTACCCCCCATATAATCCCAAACCCTTAGTCGTATAGTTTGGTTTGCTTAAAAAATAAGATGAGTAAAAGTATAATAAAATTTTTTTAACAAGGCCTTCAAAAAAAAAAAAAAAAATTTAACAAGACTTTAAGAAAATAAGCTAAGCTAAAGGGAAAGCCAAATCAAGGCCGTATTGAAAACTCACTAAACCAACCAATTATCATCTCTAAATCTAAAAATTCGTGATAGTCTCTTCAAAAAAAAAAAAAAAAAAAATTTAACAAGACTTTAAGAAAATAAGCTAAGCTAAAGGGAAAGCCAAATCAAGGCCGTATTGAAAACTCACTAAACCAACCAATTATCATCTCTAAATCTAAAAATTCGTGATAGTCTTGCATGGGCATGAAGCATGCACGCATGCGCGCTGCCTAGGCCATGACAGCCCACCCACGCAGCCAAGGCCATGTCATGCCCCGTGAGTGGGCAACTCTAATTAATTAATCACATTTTTACTCTCAACCAGTCAGCACCTCCTAGTGTATCTAACAAAAACACCTAAGTTGTTACTATTAAATAAATAAAAAAGGTAATTAAGACAATTATAGACTTATAATATCACAATGTTATTATAATATCTTCTCTACTAGTTTAGTTTATTTTTGACTTATTTGGTTCAAGTGTAACCGTTTAAGCTACATTTCTTCTAGTCTAGACATAGTTATGCTTTTGTCAAACAAAAAAAATGTTTTTAAATTGCAAACTCCCATCTTTTTCTTAGCCATAAAATTTTCACAATTTCGTTGAATCTTGTAAAAGAGAAGGAAAAAAGAGTTGAAACACAAAGAAAAGTGAGACAAACTCCGAGAATCCTTATACGGTTGTAAAAGTTATTTGTAACCCAAGAAGTAGACTGGTAATTAAAGTCTTCGTCCGCAAATTGTATAGGAACTAACGTCGTTTGGTTTTGGACATTGTATTTTTAGAACGCACAACACAACTTGTTCTCCTCATTACTTGGGTCTTTTATTATTGTAGCTTGTTTTGTCCTTTCGGTAGTCAATACCTCTATAGAACACTGAAACAGTTACATAAAAAAGGCTCTTTGTGCTGAGCAAGTGCGCATGCCAAATCACAAAAACAGCTCACACAAATACATAAAGTATTTTGCAGACACAAATATACACTGTCCTTTTTTGGCTTTTTCAATAATTTAGGTTGTTACAACTTACAAAGCATTACAAGTCATTAGTCCAGAGCAGAAGATTCCGCCATCTATTCAGGAACTATTTTGGACTGATCCCTTAAAAACCCCATTAACGTTTTAGTCATTACCGCCTTTACCTTCTTCTCCATTATTGCTTCTCTTTGCCAATCTTAACACAAATACAAGGTAAAGGTACTAACTTTCTTTTTTTTTTTCTTTTTTTTTTTTTTTTAAATTTAAAATTTTGTATATTGTGGTTTTTTGGTTGAAGCAAAATAATTGAGCGTGAGAAAGGGATAGAGAGTGACGTATAAGTATATAACTGAAAAATACGATGAGGAAGCTTACATGCTGGGCAAAGAGAGAGCCATTAGGGGCAGGTGTCTTTGTTTTTAAAGCCTTGCCGCTGTTTCACTTGGCCTTTTCTCTCTGGCGAATAAAATCACTACTTTTTTTTCGTTTCGGTGATAAAAATCTCAAATTTTCTAGACCCTTTGGAGCCTAGACCAAGCTTTTGACGCCAAGTGATTGCATAGGAGCCTAGCTTTTTCTAGATCCTATGATACCTCTCTGAAAGGTGATATAGCCAAAGCCACTGGTTTTGTGAATACGTTGGATTTAGATAATGGGGTTTAATTTGTTTCTTCTGTCTCACTCGATTTTTTTGATTGCTTTATTTTAGTGATTGGTATTAAATCAGTGATTCATTGGATTCCCTGCACCATATAGGTGTTCACACATAATAGATCAGTTTGTTGTTGAATTTGTTGGACTGGGTTAACATGAATAGCTTTTGATTGCTTGATCTGTGATCTGGGTTTTCATCTTTCAGGTTTGTTCATAATTGAGTTAGAGGAGTTGCTATCAAATTTCTATTAAAAATGAGTGGAGCTGTGCTTGTGGCTGTTGCTGCTGCTGTTGGAAACTTACTGCAGGGATGGGATAATGCTACTATCGCAGGTAAAATATACTGTTTCAGATACGTTTTAAAGGCTTGAAGTACTTTTCTATTGTCTTTTCCATGATTAAAAGTCAGATTCTTTAGATGGACAAGTTGCAGTTTTGTGATTCAGAGATTTTTTATGATTTGGATTTGTTTTCTGTACCAATAATTGAATCTGGGTAATCCATATCTTTCCTTGATATGACCGAAGTTTCAACCTTTTCTTTGTAAAAGCATATAAGATTTGGTTACTAAATCTCATTCTTGAAATGCTTTTTCTGTTTTTGATGTAGGGGCTGTTTTGTACATAAAGAGGGAATTCAAATTAGAGAGTGAACCCACTGTAGAAGGGCTAATCGTGGCCATGTCACTTATTGGAGCCACTTTGATTACAACATGTTCTGGAGCCGTAGCGGACTGGCTAGGCCGCCGTCCTTTGCTGATAATCTCATCTGTCCTTTATTTTATTAGTGGTCTTGTACTGTTGTGGTCTCCCAATGTTTATGTGCTATTGTTTGCTAGACTTTTAGATGGATTTGGAATTGGTTTGTCTGTTACTCTCGTTCCTGTTTATATATCTGAGACTGCACCGCCTGAAATAAGGGGATTACTGAATACTTTACCTCAGTTCGCTGGTTCTGGGGGAATGTTTATGTCATATTGCATGGTGTTTGGGATGTCATTGATGCAATCACCTAGCTGGAGGTTGATGTTGGGGGTTCTTTCTGTTCCTTCTCTTGTTTACTTTGCACTGACAGTATTCTTCTTGCCTGAGTCTCCGCGGTGGCTTGTTAGTAAAGGGCGTATGCTTGAGGCAAAGCAGGTTTTGCAGAGGCTGCGTGGCAGAGAAGATGTCTCTGGTTAGTTGTTCTGTGCTGTTTTCATGTACATTATTGGTTGTTGCCTCAACTCACAAACTTGTTTTTCTTTCATGGAACTTTGCTGTTCATGTGGGAGTTTTTGTTTATAGATGCTTAGTTATGGGTTTTTAGATTTTACTTTGAGATTGAACTTGAATAATTCATTTAGAATGTCAAAATTTGAATTGTTATGGAATATAAATATAAGGTGAGAACGGAAGAGGTAAATGTAGTTCAGTCACTAAGACCTATGTCCTCAACACCAAAAACCAATCAATTCCTTGTTTTCATCTTCAACTTGCAGAAAGTGTCATACTTTTCTAACACTCCCCCTCAAGGTGTGTATTAATCTTTGATGAAATGCACAACTTGTAGAAATTGAATCCAAAGCTTAAAACTATGTCTACCAGAACCTTTTGGGTTTCAAGAAAATAAGCCAATGAGGGAATACTTTTTACGAACTGATTTTAGTACCTCAAGGGAACATAAAAATAATGCTATTAAAATGACAACCCCTCAATGAGAAATCCGCTAGAAATCCTCCTATGAAGATGTCATTATAATATTGATGTGACAAATATCCTTTGCTATTAAAGTACTAGGAATGAGAATTGCATAGGTAAAATTACCAATATGCATGAAGAAACGGTAAAATTTCCTATTAAAACTAGGATGAAAAGAAAGGGGGTAGATGATAAAAGACGATTAACAATATTTTTATGTTAGAAATCACCAACAAGAAGAAAATAATGGGAGTGAAGAGATTCAAGCAAGGTCCAGTTGACCTGCTTTGATGCCATGTCAACATTTGAAATATCATGGAATGTAAATAGAAGATGAGAAAGAGGGAAAAATGGAAGAGATTAACATGGTTCGGTCACTAAGACCTAAGTCCGCAACACCAAAAGCCAAAGTACTACATCTTTCATTCACTTGATTGATCACACATTACAAGGGAATTCATATTTATAATGAGATTTACCGAATTTGAATATAGGTCAACTACCAATTTATTACATGTATATTTTGATTTTGAAATACCTTATGAATATAATTGCTTGGTCCAATCCCTTGATTTACTCCAACCAGTCATCCTTGATTTCATCTTCAATTTGTGGAAAGTGTCATACTTTTCCAATACAGGACATCTAAAGTTCTTAAATGTTATTGAGTGATATAATTGTTGCTTGATGTCTGTATAAATTCTTTGCTTAGTTTTCACAATAAAGTCAATGCTGAAGCTATTCTGTCCTTGTTGATATATTTAACTTATTTTACATTTTATTTTTTATTTTTGGCATTTTGAAGGCTGAATATGAATAAGAAATATCTGGCTTTTTGAGAGAGAGAAGTGAGGCTTTAGCATTCGCTCACACGCATGTATGCAAGTACTTGTATAAAGTGAGGCTTCATTTTGGTCTATCACAAGGCCTCTATTTTATAAAATACTGTATGAGAATTGTTGGAATTTGAATTCCCAATGTTTACTTTCTCAATTCCCTCCGATGCTTTCTTCAAAGCATCATATCAGTGCATAACATTATATATTGCGTCTATTGGTATATTTGTGCCTTCAGATGTGTGGAATAGAATATTTATGCCATAAATTACAACATATTTGATTGCCTCCATAGGCCTTTAAGAAAGAGGATAAAAAGAGCCATATTTGTTTGGATTTACAACAACTTGGCCATTTAAATTCAAGAACAATAATTATTTATCTTTCTTCTCTTAAAAAAAAAAAAAATCAAGAACAATAATTGAATTTTTATTGGTGGTCTTGTTCCTTTTTTGGGCATGTGATTTCTGTTTCCTAACTTTGCTCCTCTGTAGTACTGCTTGATTTACATCTCTGGTAATGTTTCAGATTATTCTTTTGCTTTTAGAACAGTGTGGAAAACTCAATCTGTGCCTGCCATTTGCTTCATTATATTGACTATCTGATAACTAAGATTTGTATAATGCGTATCCTCTTCAAATGAACAGGTGAGATGGCTTTACTAGTAGAGGGTCTTGGAGTTGGGGCTGAAACATCTATCGAGGAGTACATTATTGGCCCAGACAATGAGATTATGGATGATGACCAGGATCTATCTGGTGAAAAAGATCAAATTAAGTTATATGGCCCTGAAGAGGGTCTCTCCTGGATTGCCAGACCTGTTACAAGACAGAGTACTGTTGGCCTTGTGTCTCGGCATGGAAGCATGGCAAGTCGTAGTGGTCTTGTAGATCCTCTTGTAACCCTCTTTGGCAGTGTCCATGAGAAGCTCCCTGAAACAGGAAGCATGCGAAGCATGCTTTTTCCACACTTTGGCAGCATGTTCAGCGTTGGAGGAGGAAATCAACCGAGACAGGAAGAGTGGGATGAGGAGAGTCTTGCCAGAGAGGGTGAGGAGTATGTATCTGATGCTGCTGCTGGTGATTCTGATGACAATTTGCATAGTCCATTGATCTCACGTCAAACGACAAGCCTAGAAAAGGAGTTGGGCCCACCTCCCCATGGCAGCCTTTCAAGCATGAGGCATGGCAGTACTACACAAGAACCAGGCAGTAGCATGGGGATTGGTGGCGGTTGGCAGCTGGCATGGAAATGGTCTGAGAGAGAAGGCAAAGATGGCAAGAAGGAAGGAGGGTTTAAAAGAATTTATTTGCACCAGGAGGGTGTACCTGGATCTGTGCGTGGGTCTCTAGTTTCTATTCCTGGTGTTGATGCCACACCAGATGGTGAGGTCATCCAGGCTGCTGCTTTAGTAAGTCAACCTGCTCTTTATTCTGCAGATCTTATGAAGCAGCATACAGTTGGACCAGCTATGGTACACCCGTCCGAAGTTGCTGCAAAAGGGCCAAGTTGGGCTGATCTTTTTGAACCAGGAGTGAAACATGCATTGGCTGTTGGGGTGGGACTTCAAATACTTCAGCAGGTAAAAAAATAGTATCTACTGGAGAACTTATAGTTTCTTTTTGTTTGAACTTTAAACAATGTATGTCTATTGGTCTTTCTAGTTAACGGCATGCAGCATGGTAAAACATCTCCTTTGCAAACCTCTACTTTGCAAATCTAGGTAGCAGCTGTTTTCTAGGTTTTATGGGAAATTGAACAGGCTAGGTACAATTTATTCTTCTACAAGCTGCTAAAAGACTAATTAACTAATGAAATATATGTGTGTTTGAATGCATTGTGTTGCATGCATAACATCTACAGTATAAGAATTATGAGTCATTACAAGCAAAACTCATGAATGTTGACAAAGTACTCATTATCTATTCACAAAAATAAATAAATAAAAATAAAACTCTCATGAATGTTGATGAATCTGAACTAGGCATTTTTTTGGTTTTGTGACTCATCTGGAGTTGGAGAAGAATATAGCAGGAAAGTCTCAATGCTAGTAGCGAGAAGCAGAAGTGTATTTTTGGTGACTATCCAAGATTGTGTGGGAATAATTCAGGGAAGGGTTGACTACCTTACTATGAAAAAAAATAAATAAATAGCCTTAGTCTCAAATGCAATAAATTAAATTTTATGTGCAACTGGCTTATAATTATTGTATTTGAAGCCTTCTTGATAAAATAGAAAGAATCAAATAGGGAATTGGGTTCTTCTATTTTCTTCCTGATAAATTAAAAAACTGCTATTTTTTGTTGCAATATATTACCAAAATGAAAATTTTCATGATTTTTTTTTTTTAAATATTTAATCTCTCCAAAAAATAGGGGGACAATAAGGTTGCCTACCAATCACCTCTCTCATACCTCACAAAAGTGGGAGTTTTGTGCACTAGGTACAACCCTTTTTTTACCCATAATTTTTAGGATTTTGTGGTATACTGACCTTGTTACTGGAGAAACCATTGCCTGAATGTTACTTTCTGTTTCATTTTTGTCTGACCTGCTGCATATATTCTTTCTTATATGTGCAGTTCTCCGGCATAAATGGGGTTCTGTACTACACACCTCAAATTCTCGACCAGGCAGGTGTTGGAGTTCTTCTTTCAAACTTGGGCCTTAGTTCGTCTTCTGCATCTCTGCTTATTAGTGCAATGACAACTTTGTTGATGCTTCCTGCTATAGCTGTTGCCATGAGGCTCATGGATGTCTCTGGCAGGAGGTACTTTATTCCTCTTTTTGTCCATATTCTTTAGTAACTTTTTTGATAAGTATATTGTTTAGTAACTTTGTTGAGAGGACGACAATGTCTGTTGCTATATGATAATAGATATTTTTTTCAGAAGGTAAAAGCCTAAATTTTTATTCTTTGTACCCAGTTGTATAATTGTAGCTCTTGTTTGAAATTCATAAAATGTTCCTTAGGTGGTTTTGTTGATTGTTCGTGCCTTTTTGAGTTATATCTGGCAATGAAACATGTTACCTAGATTCATGGCACTTTCTGGTATTTCCAATGGAGAGGTCTAAGTTTCAAATCCCCCCTTCCTTATTGTTGTAAACTTGGTAATTATCGAATTATAATAAATAAAAAACTAGATCTCCATCAGTCCTATCCATATTGGGATATGATCAGGTTGATGCATGGGTCCATGTCAGGTTTGGGTTAGATGGCTCATATAATTTGTTGCTGCACATGTGAATTTGTTCTTTATTCTAGTTATGCATGGACATACACTAACGCCTGATGAAAATAATAAGGGAGTACATAATGTGGTAGACATTGGTGGGACTTGTTAAAAAAAAAAGGTATCTGTACCATTGAATCACAGATATATGTTCATAATTAATGGGCTTCTCTCTTGATCAATCTAACCCCTTAATGAAAAATCAATTGTTCATTCATCATTGACTTCTAGGAGGATTGACCCTGTTTAGGCTGCATATGAGGCGGGTCACCCCATTAAAAGGTCTGCCCAACAACTGTCCCCTTTTAATTTGCTTCAGTTATGAGAAAACGCAAAGACAATCCATCTCTATTTTAACCATCATGGCTACTTATAAAAGAAAAACCCTAAGAAATTTTCTTTTCCACTCAAATGCATGTCTTATATATTACTCCCTCCATCATGTTCTGTTTGTCCATCATTTCAATTTAGGATGTCCAAATATATTATCTGCTATGAAAAGTTAATAGACACGATTTCCATAACTTTCCTAACCTACCTTTATTTGAAGAGTCAATACTCCCATCGTTTTATAATAGCTTAAATTATGAAGAGCATTTTTGGACATTAATAATATATTTTTTTTCAAAAATAAAAATGACCTTCCATAAAAGGTTGGATTTTCTATGGTGAACAAACAAAATGGAATGGTAATTAGCTTCCCGAGTATGGTGGTACTCAGGAAACTTGTACATATATGTAGATTTGTGTGTCGTGTTTCCTAGTCACAAAATATTTTGTGAATTTCAGCTACAACTTGAAAATAACAAGAACTAGTTTAAATCTCTTTCATTTTTCACCATTGCACAGTTAGTTAATATTTATATTCTAACTATCATGTTTAAGTAATGTAAAAATTCCTAACTGATGGTAAGAGGCATGAGTGGATGGTTCTCTTTTTGAAGTTCTTGAATGACCCATTTGGATCAGTATATAGCCTGGACAGTCATTTAGTGACAGAATCGTTTCTAGAGACTAGCCAAGTAGACTTGGGACTTTGAGAGAACAATTATTGCCTTTTCTTTTCCTGCTGATTTCCTGTTGAACTTTGTTTAGAGTCTTGTAATGTTTCATGTGCAGCTGGAGTCACAATTAGTGTTAATTTTGTGTCTTTGTTTTTTTCCTTGGTAATAAATGCTGCACATGTACTGGAATCTGCAAAATTTTGCTTGAACGAAGAAGTTTCCTGTTGTTTGTGATGATGAGTAACATTAGGGGCTTCCAAAGTCCTTGACATTAATTTCATTGTAAGGATGTCTGCAAAGATGTTTGCATGAATGGATGATATGAAAGATGCCACTAAATGCAAATATGTCATGTCATATAAAATCAATATCTTACCTCTGCTAATTTGAGTTTGTTAGTTTGATGTGAATTTGTGTACATTTTCCTTTAATTGCTTTTGTTCTTTCATGTTTTGGTTCATCTCATGGTTTGTTTTTCGTTTTTTCCCCATTGCAGGACTTTGTTGCTTACCACAATCCCTATCTTGATACTATCTCTTGTCATCCTAGTCCTTGGAAGTCTTGTGGATATGGGCAGTGTTGTGAACGCATCAATCTCAACGTTAGTGTTATTCTCTACTTCTGCTTCTTTGTCATGGGTTTGGGCCAATCCCCAACATTCTCTGTGCAGAGATCTTCCCCACCCGAGTTCGTGGCCTCTGCATTGCCATATGTGCCCTCACATTTTGGATAGGTGACATCATTGTCACCTACACACTCCCAGTGATGCTCAAATCCATTGGCCTCGCTGGTGTTTTTGGTTTGTATGCGATTGTGTGCCTCATATCATGGGTGTTTGTTTTCATGAAAGTCCCTGAAACCAAGGGTATGCCACTTGAAGTGATTACCGAGTTCTTCTCAGTGGTGCTAAGCAGACTGCAGACGCCAAGAAAAATTAACTCGGTTGCCATGATGTATTGAAAATTTTGACTAGTGTTTGTCTTTCTGCTTTCATTTGGCTCAGTTTTTTTTATCATATACTTTTTGGGTTATGGGAAGCTTGATTTCTGTAGGATAAAAAAAAAGTATCATATTTTTCTTGTAAACATTAGTTTATGGCTGAAATGAATGACTTTATAGTAGCTGTGCTCTTGTTTCAAAAATGAAACTGTTGAATGACTTCTTGTTATGCTAGGCTGATGGCAGAGGTGTTGCCAGCTTGAGGGATGAGGATGATTTTTTTGGAAAATGTACTACAGTGGGAGAAGTGTGTATTGCAATGACGTTAGCCATTCAGGGGAAAAATAGTGACATTGGCCACAAATGAGAGCTCCTAGCAGATAAACATTGCACACAAACAACAAAACCCAAAGATATACTTGTTTGGTTTTCTAAATGCTAAATTAAAATTTTAGGTGTAAATAAAAAAAACGAAGTTTGGGCTATGCTCCAACTCATAACAGTAGTGGAATGTACAATGAGATTCCCATATGCTTTCATATGATCTTGTCGAACTTTAGAGGATTACAAGCATGAATTTAATATGTATATCATTGAAGAGTTCTTTGAAGTCATCTATAATGGCTCTTACAAATCTGCCATATATAAGCAACCTAGAGAAACTAGTCTGACAAATTACTAAACTGTTGGGACTAGCCGGCGTGAAGTCTTCGATGCAAAAGGATTGGACTATTTTTCTTTGATCACATAATAATTTCTTAGTTTAGGATTGAAAAAGACCCAATTATTAAGTGTCCCGTTAGGAATTGAAAAATCTTTTATCAATCTTAGCAAATACCTAATATTAGCGCCATGTCAAGTGATAAGATGATAATCATGCTGCTATGGAATAATAAAAAACGTTGGCCCCTAAAGGTGATAGGCCGGATTTCAAGACTGATTAAACATGGTAACTCATCCTCTAGTTGCTTTAGAGAAGGAAGTATAAGGTTCTAAGATTTGACAAAAGGAATAACATAAAAGAAAACTTGGCTCAACCCTTTTTAATTCCCATAATTGGGATATCAAAATTTGGTAAGACAACTGCATTTGGCCTATATTTGGCTCTAACCTTTTGTGCATGCTTCAAAAAATGGAGTTGCCAGTGAGACTCCCTTAAAAGCAAATAAGTTTTTATTATCTTCTCTTAATTGCTATGTATTTATGTTATTTTTATTTTTATTTATTTATTTACTAAGTTGCACCGTGCAACACTTGAACCCTAGTCCCCTCCCCCCAACCCCCCAGCCTTGAGACTTAAGGAGGTATCAATGAGTCAATCCAACTCAAACTGGGTTGGTATATGTATGTTAATTAGACCGTAGTAAAAAGCGTGTAATATTATTTAATATGGTGGTTTGCTTAGATAAATCTATAACGGTATAAGTCTGATAATCAAGTTTGCAACAATTGAAGGAAAATTACAAACTAGATCATCCAAATTAATACCATATCATCGGAAGGGATATTGTTGTGTATCATTAATTTTCAATTATTTTTCTTTTTTACAATTTGATAGTTTTTTTTTTTTTAAATTATAAAATTATAATTTTTATTTAAATATTGAAGATAATTCGATAGTTATGGAAAAATTAACATAAGAAATAATTCAACTGAATGTTAGTAACATAAACCATTATCATTGTCTTTAACTGCATTTTGCAATATTCTTAAAGAAAAAATTTGGACAAGGGGAGGGTTGTCAGTACTTACCTCTTCATGCTTAATTGCTTTTCATGGACATGAGGTACTTATCATCTCAACTTTTCAAGTGCACCATGTGCCTCTAACTCTGAAAATCATCTACCCCTACTCGATTGTCGGCTGCGAGATACTTGCCCTGCTGTTGAAGGTCTCTATGAGGCCATAGGTGGGTTTTTTTTTTTTTTTTTTTTTTTTTTTTTTTTTTTTTTTTTTTTTTGGGTGGGGAAACACTTATATTGCTTTCCTACAGTCTTTCTCAAAAAATCTATTACCGTTCTATTGTAAGCCTTAAGAAAGCCAAGAATCTACCGGCCAAAGAACATGTTTTAGCAGCAAAGTTTCTAACCAAGAGAGCTCTGAATGTAGAAGCCATTGGCAGAACATTCAAGCCTCTATGGAGATCAAGGGGTGAAGTTACGATCAGAGAAGTTGAGGATCATGTCCTCCTATTTGAGTTTGAACATGAAAACGATGCTGAAAGAGTTTTAGCCTCAGAATCGTGGGTGTTTGACAAACATTTAGTCCTCTTTAAGCAGTTTGATTTCTCGGTCCATACAAGAAACATGAGATTTACTACCACAAAGTTTTGGGTCCAATTACATGTGCTGCCAATGAATATGATGGTTCCAGACACGGCAATAGAGATTGGTGAAACACTTGGTCAGGTGTCAGTGACAGAGAATGCTAAGGAGATGGTGGGGGGTACATTCCTTCGCGTCAGGGTTGAAGTAGATATTTCTAAGCCTCTTTGCAGAGGCAAGAAAGTAGGCATAACTGAGGATTCTGAGATTTGGGTTGCATTCAAATATGAAAAACTCCCAAATTTCTACTATTGGTGTGGTATGGTTTCTCACGCGGATAAGGATTGTGATGTCTGGCTTGGCAGTAAAAGGAAGCTGAGACATGAGCAACAAGGATATGGGAACTGGCTTCGTGCATTACCCTTCAATTCGGGAAAAACTATAATCACCACCATGGCTGGAATGGGAGATGGTTTGGGGCGTACACAGAATAATGATAATGGCTCAGTAGTACAGATACAGCAGGACACAATGGTCAACCAGCCAATCAATCCTCACGGCGGCAGGGCAAACGTGGACAAAGCATTAAATCTGTACCAAGGTTCAGAGGAGGAGTTACAAACCTGCACGTATCCTGAAGTCAATGTGATTAATAAGGGGAGTAACGTGCAATTAAATGAAAATTTTAATGCATAACGGTCCCAATCAAATCCCACCGAATTTGGCATGCAATTTAATGGCATTGACTCGGATATGAACAAAAAAGGAAACAGAGACAACGTGCAAGATATGGACTGCAATTCCTTAATTACACCACGCCGCACGGAAGTCATTGATGATAATGAAGAGGAATTAAATGAGAATCATAATACAACCAATGACAGGGTGCAGCTCAGCGAGTTTCATGCAACACGTAAATGGAAAAGAATTGAATGTGAGCCTCACATACACAGCCAGTCCACTAGTTCGCATGACTCCACAGAAAAGAAAAGAGCACACAAGGATGAGGAAGCAGATCTGCCAAAGTTACAGAACAAAAAAATTCATGTTTTGAAGGCGAAAGTTCAAGAAATTTCAATGGTGGAGGCTGTAGAGCAGCCCCGCCAAGAACAATGAGTCTAATAGTATGAAACTGTCGTGGGCTTGGGAACCTACGTATAGGGAAAAAGCTTGAAAGAATGGTTCGAGCAAAAGATCCTTCCGTCATGTTCTTAGCCGAAACATGGGTGGATGAAGCAAGGCTAAAAGAAGTGCAGCGTAATTTGAATTTTGATAATTTATTTTTTGTTGAACGAAATAATAGAGGTGGAGGATTAGCATTGTATTGGAATAACTCAATAAAATTAGATGTTGAATGTTTTTCAAAAAAATCATATTGATACTATTATTAATAAGGGTGCAGGGGATGCTTGGAGATTCACAGGATTTTATGGTGAGCCAGTGACGCATAAACGCCATGAATCTTGGGATATGCTACGTCAACTCAACAACAGAATCAAATTACCATGGCTCTATGCAGGAGACTTCAATGAGATAGTGAGGAGTTCAGAAAAACTAGGGGGAAGTTGTAGGAGTCATGCCCAAATGCAGCTATTCTGTGACGTTATTGATGAATGTGGATTTATTGACCTTGGTTTCATTGGGTCACAATTCACTTGATAGAAACATTTTGTGGATGGGCACTCCGTTTGGGAAAGATTGGATCGAGGACTTGCAAATAATGATTGGTTTATGCAATTTGTTCGAACAAAAATTCACCACCTCTCATCCAACGCCTCAGACCATTGTCAATTATGGATTATCCCGGATGGTTTAGAAATCCCTAGCATCACTAAACCATTCAGATTTGAAGAGATGTGGTTATCTGACAGAGGGTGCTCAAATGTTGTGAAGGCGGTGTGGACATCCCATGAGGAGGCCGAGCCTAGCATAAAGGTGATCAAGAAGATAAAAAAATGTGGGAAAGAACTCCAAGAATGGAACCGTAAGCACTTTGGGAATGTGAGAAGGGAGCTTAAAAAAAAAGAAAAATGATGAAGGAGGCCGAGAAAGAAGCAATGAGAATAGGAGTGAATTTTCGAGTTAGAGAACTTAAAAAAGAAATTGATGAGCTAGTGGACAAGGAGTACAGGATGTGGTTCCAGAGGTCCAAGGCGTTGTGGGCTGCCAATGGAGACAAGAACTCAAAATTCTTCCATTGCCGTGCAACCCAAAGGAAGAGGAAGAACTCAATCCTAAAGATCCATAAAGCTGATGGGGAGTGGAGCTTGGATATGGAACAAGTCACAGAGGCCTTAATCACCTATTTCAAGGAGCTGTATACCTCGGCAAATTTGCCACCATGTGCAGAAGCCACAAACTCTATAAATCAAGTGATTAATGGAGAGATGAATGAACAACTATCACGAGAATTTTAGGCTTGGGAGGTATAACAAAATATAAAGCAGATGGCCCCACTAAAAGCACCAGGCCTAGATGGTAGGCCTTCTCTATTTTCAGCATTACTGGAATCTTATTGGAGATGATGTAATTGATTCTATTCTTACTTTTCTTAATTCTACATCTCTACCCGAGCACCTAAACCACACTTTTATTACACTCATCCCAAAGAAAAAAAACCCCAAGCATGCTTCTGATTTTAGGCCTATTAGTCTTTGTAATGTCTTGTACAAGATTTTTTCGAAAGTCTTAGCAAATAGGCTTAAATGCATTTTACCAAAAATTATCACTGAACACCAAAGTGCCTTCACCAAAAGCCGTCTTATTTCAGATAATATTTTGGTAGCATTTGAGTCCCTACATAGCATGCAAAAACACACAGGGAAAGATGGCTTCATGACAATCAAACTTGACATGAGCAAGGCCTATGATAGGGTGGAATGGCCATACCTTAAAGTTGTCATGAAAAAATTGGGGTTCAATGATAGATGGATTAAACTTCTTATGTAATGTATTACCACTATATCCTACTCCATTCTGGTTAATGGGGAACCCAAAGGTTTAATCCATCCATCAAGAGGCATCAGACAAGGAGATCCCATCTCCTTATTCCTATTCCTATTATGTACGGAAGGCTTTCATGGCCTAATCAATCACGCAGCTGCACAGGGTGATATTAGGGGCTATTCTTTATCTAGAATTAGTCCTCGCCTAACCCATCTCTTTTTTGCAAATGATAGCCTCCTGTTTTGCAGGTCCACAATTCGAGAATGTCAAAAAATCCTTGAAATTCTTGATACTTATGGCAGGTGTTCGGGTCAACAGATTAATAGAAATAAGACTACCATTTTCTTTAGCAAATCCACAGATGAGGACACAAGGGACCAAATTAAGCTTGCTTTGGGAGTGGAGGAAATAAGATAATATGAGAAGTATCTTGGCCTTCCATCCCTTGTTGGAAGAAATAAAAAGGCCAGTTTCAACTACATTAAAGAAAGAGTATGGAGGAAAATTCAAAGGTGAAAAGAGAAGCTCCTATCACAAGCAGGAAGGGAAATCCTAATCAAGGCTATGGTTCAAGCAATTCCAAGCTACACCATGAGTTGTTTTAAACTCCCATTGGGTCTATATTTAGAAATTGAAAGCCTAGTAAGAAAGTTTTGGTGGGGTCAAAAAGGAGACAGGAAGAAGATTCATTGGGTCAAATGGGAAACTCTTTGCCTCCCAAAATCTGAAGGGGGTATGGGATTCAAAGACTTGACCCTTTTTAATGATACACTACTTGCAAAACAAGCATGAAGGCTTTTGCACAATCAGAATTCTCTATTTTATAGGGTATTCAAATCCAAATTCTTCCTGGATTGCTCGATTTTGGAGGCCTCAAATTCGTATTCCGGATCTTATGCTTGGCATAGTATCCTAAAAGGGTGGGATATCTTATTGAAAGGTGCTAGATGGAGAGTAGGAAGTGAGGAGTCCATTAGTGTGTGGCTTGATGCATGGTTGCCATCGTTGGAGCACCCACGGATACAATCATACATTGTAGAAGGATTTAAAGATATTAAGGTAAAAGACCTCATAGATCCAGAGACACGCAACTGGGATGATAATCTCATTCAAGGCTTGTTCAACAACCAGGAGGTAAACTTGATAAAGAGTATTCCCTTATGCCCTACCCCTATTGCTGACACACTCACATGGCCTTTCAATGCTTTGGGTTCATACACTGTCAAATCTGGATGTAAGTTCTTAGCCAAAGACGAGCTTCACAATCAATCACCTACCCATTCGAACCAAAACAATGACCTATGGAAGCTTATTTGGGGTCTTGAAGTCCTAAACAAAATTAAAAATTTTGTGTGGAGATCAAGCAAAGATGCGATTCCAGTAAGGAAGAATCTGAAAAAGAGAAAGATATTGAATGATGACAAGTGCAAACAATGTGGACAAGATGAAGAATCGGTTCTACACGCAATCTGGGAGTGCTCAAAACTATCTCCAATTTGGGACGCTATACCTGAATTCGCATGTCATCAATCTCGCTCATTTGCAGATATAAAGGACCTGCTTCTTTATGTCTCAAATGCAGGCAGCAAGGTGGATTTATTGGCGGTCATCATGTGGAATATATGGTATCACAGAAACCAACTGAGACTAAACAAGGACAATCCCATATCGCAGGTAATTCAAACCTCCCAACAATGCTTACTGGAGTACCAAAAGGAGAACAGAGTACAAAGAACTCAGATGGACACCCCTGCTCCGACCCGTGTGGCTTGGCATCCCCTACCTGATGGTTGTGTGAAAATAAACTTCAACGGACCCACTTTCAAGGACATCAATAAGGCTGGCCTTGGAATCATTATTCGGGATGGGTTTGGACAAGTGCTGACATCCCTATCAAAGCAGATTCAACTCCCCTACTCATTGGATGGTTAAAGCAATGGCAGCGGCAAGAGCTATCTATTTTGCTGCAGAACTTGGTTTTTCTAGTTACGTCTTAGAAGGTGATTCAGAACTAATAATCAAGGCACTAAAGAACGAAGAAGACTCACTTGCACCCTTTGGTCACATCCTAGTTGCAGCCAAAACCTTAATAGATGTCAGTTGTATTTCATTTTCCCACATTCGTAGACTTGGCAACTTTGTTGCTTACAACCTTGCAAAACATGCACGACATGTTGTGGGTTTAAAGGTGTGGATGGAGGATGTTCCTCCACACCTCTATTCTGTATTGTTAACCGACCATGGTTAATTTTCTTTAATGAAACTCCAGTCTTGTTTCTAAAAAAAAAAAATCTATAACGGTATAAGTCTGATAATCAAGTTTGCAATAATTGAAGAAAAACTACCAACTAGATCATCTAAATTAATACCATATCATCGGAAGGGATATGGTTGTGTATCATTAATTTTCAATTATTTTTTCATTTTTACAATTTGATAGTTTTAAAAAAAAATTATAAAATTATAATTTTTATTTAAATATTGAAGATAATTCGCTAGTTATGGAAAAATTAACATAAGAAATAATTCAATTAAACATTAGTAACATAAGCCATTATCATTGTCCTTAACTGCATTTTGCAATATTCTTTAAGAAAGATTTTTGACAAGAGGAAGGGTTGCCAGTGAAAGTAGTATTATAGAAGTTGAAGAAACAGAGGTTGAAGACTCAAAGCATAACTGAGTTTTGCAACAGCTACGTGTGAAGAGTTAAAACGGAGTGTTTTACTTTAATGAGACATGACGTCGTTTTACATTTATACACGTGTGTCACATTAAACTTTTAAACCAGGCGATGCCGTTTGTCAAAGGCCTTTCCCTCTTCACAGATTCAAGACGTGCTCTGTTTCTCCTCTCCTAGGTTCAATTATGAATAAGGGTAGATATTTGTAGATATTTTATCCGAGATGTACAGCTGTAATCTTCAGTCAATTTTGGTAGGAGTTTGTTATAGGTGGTTAGATGAGAACCTTCTAGAAGCTTTCAGAGCGGTTACAATTCTTTGTTACGTAGTGTTTATTTTTAACAAGCTTGAATAGAAATCTTTTTCTTGGTTCATCATTTTTTCTCTCTGTTTTTCTCTCAATCCGCCATTGTTAAAGCTTCAAGCTTATTATCTTTCATGGTATCAGAGCCTGAATCCATGACTTCCACTACTCCTGCAAACACTACTACTTCTACAAACATTAATCTTCCATCACCACAGATCACTACTCAAGCACCCTCACCATTATTGCTACTGTCTAATATGTCAAACTTGATGTCAATCAAGCTTGACTATACTAACTATATTCCTTGGAGGCACCAGTTGATCACAATACTGGAAGCTTACTTTCTAGTTGAACACATTGATGGTTCAACCTCACAACCTGGTTAGTTTCTTCTTGATACTCAAGGGCACTTGACCACGAATGTGAACCCAGAGTTTCAGACCTGGAGAATCAAAGATAAGGCTCTCCTTTCTTTGATCAATTCAACACTCACTCCACAAGTTTTCTCTCTCGTGGTTGGAATTACCACTTCAAGAGAAGTGTGGAACACTTTAGAGCAGAGGTTTACCTCAACTTCAAGAGCTAACATACTCAATCTGAAGTTGGAACTTCAAAGTCTCAAGAAAGGTTCAGATACAGTGAACAACTTTTTGCAGAAGATTAAGATCACTCATGACAAACTTCTTGCAGTTGGAGTAGTGGTAGATAATGAAAAACTCATCTGCATTGTTCTTTGACGTCTACCTAAGGATTTTGCTCACTTTTGTTCAGCAATCCGTACTAGGAGTGAACCAATTACCTATGAACAACTCTTAATTATGCTGTAGAGTGAAGAACAAGCCAAGGCAGAGAATCTTGATAGCATTTCATACTCTCTAGCCATGTTTGCCTCTGGAAATAAGGGCTCCACTAGCCTTCATCTCCAGCCACACAACCATGGTGGTTTCAATGGTGGCTTTAATAGAGGAAGAGGAAGGAACAATGGTAATAGAGGTAGAAGTGGAGAAAGGTTCAACAATAGTCATGGTGGAGGTCAACACCAGTTTTTCAATTCCCAATCTCAACAGAATTATAACTTACCTCAGAATGCTCACTTTGGAGGTCAATTTGGTGGTCATTATGGTGATTAGACCTTCAAGAATGATAGACCTAGCTCTCAGATTTATGGCAAAGCAAGTCACCAATCTCTTGATTGTTATCACTGAATGGATTTTACTTATCAAGGCAAGAATCCACCAACCAAACTAGCAGCAATGGCTTTAGCATCTAATGTAACCTTAACCAATTGTCAAGATCCTTGGTTAGCTGACTCAGGTACTTCAAACCATCTCACTACTAACTTGAACAACCTTGCTATTCAGTCAAAGTATAAAGGTTCAGAACAGATCACAGTTGGCAATGGACAAGCCCTTCCTATTAACCATATTGGTAATGCTTCCCTCTCTACTAAATATCATAAATTTCTGCTTAAAGATGTCCTTCATGTCCCTAGGATAGCCATGAACCTTCTATCTATTCACAAGTTTTGCTTACATAATAATTGCTCCTGTCATTTTGATGTTAATCAACTCACTGTTCAGGATGTTCCGACGGGGAGAATCCTTTACAAGGGCTTGAGTGAGAATAGGGTTTACCCAATCTATCCACAGCTTTTCAACAGACTTTTTCCACACTCTACTTCATCCACACAGTTCAATTCCCCTTCAACACAAAACAACTCATCTTCTACATCTTTTCATGCACGAAAGTCAAACAAGTGGTTGCTTTGGCACCATAGACTAGGTCATCCTAGTAATAATGTACTTCAAAGTGCCGTATCTTCTATTTCCTTTCCTGTTGATTGTAAACAACCTGTTTTTGGTTCTGACAATCATTGTAAGCATTGCCTTAGTGGTAAAATGCATCAATTACCATTCAATAAATCTGATTTTGTTGCTTCTAAGCCCTTTGAACTTGTTCACAGTGATGTATGGGGACCAGCACCTATTACATCCATCAATGACTTTAGATTTTACCTAGTCTTTATTGACAATTACTCTAAACTCTCTTGGCTATATTTGCTTAAACATAAGTCTGATGTGTTTCCTGTGTTTAAGTATTTTAAAGCTTTAGTTGAAAATTAACTTCACATTACTCTCAAAATTTTAAGGACTAATGGAGAGGGTGAGTTCACCTCAACTGCCTTTCATCAGTTTTGCTCCAGTCATGGTATAATCCATCAAACATCCTGCCTTTATACCCTACAACAGAATGGTACAGCTGAGAGGAAAACATACGCATCTTGTAGAGTGCTCCCTTACTATGCTTTCTCACTCTTCATTACCATTCTCTTATTGGTCTTATGTTGTGTCCACAGCTACACACATCATTAATAGACTTCTCACACTTTTAATTCATCACAAATCTCCCTGGGAGGTTTTATTCCAAACCAAACTTGACATACTTCATCTTAGAACTTTTGGCTGTATTTGTTTTCCACTTCTCAGGCCATACAACAAACACAAGCTCCAACCTCATACTTAACCTTGTATTTTTCTTGGCTACCCTACCCATTCTAAAGCCTATATTTGTATAAAGCCTACCACTCATAGAATATATCTCTCTCGACATGTGCTTTTCAATGAAACTAAATTTCTCTTTACACCCTCATCCACTCCAGCCTCTAATTCTTCCTCTCATTCTTCTCCACTCTTTAACTCTAATGCCACTACTCATTGGTTATCATTTCTTTCCAATCTCTCTTCACACAGTTCCTCCCATCTCCTTACATCAAACTTTCCATCTGCTTCCACACCTTATCAGTCTACCTCACCTGCTCTAATACCTAACCAGTCCATCTCCACGGACATCATACCTGCTATTTCTTCATCCTTACCTGGCCCCATCCCTATTCCCGCACTCTTACCTATATAGTCCACCCAACCTGCTCCTCAATCCAGTTCTAATCCATCTATTATCTTGACTGTACCAGATTCTATGCCTGTTTCAAATGTTCATCCTATGACTATCAGATCCAAAGCAGGTATTTTCAAACCCAAAGCCTTTGGTACATCAAAAACCAAGGCTGCTTCAATGGATTACACCATCACTGAGCCTTCATCATTTAAGGTTACTGCTAATTATAAACAATGGTGTACTGCTATGGATGAAGAATTTGATGCTCTCACCAAGTAAGGAACTTGGGTTTTAGTGCCTCCCTCACCAACTCAAAATGTAGTGGGTTCTAAATGGGTCTTCAAGTTGAAACACAACAGTGATGGCAGCATCTACAGGTACAAGGCTAGACTTATGGCTAAGGGATTTCATCAACAATATGGTATTGACTTTGATGAAACCTTTAGCCATGTGATCAAGCCTTCTACTATCAAAATTATTCTCTCTCTTGCTGTCCAATTCAATTGGCCTTTCAAACAGTTGGATGTTCGAAATGTTTTTCTTCATGGTGTCTTGAAGGAGGAGGTATACATGATTCAGCTACAGGGTTATGTAGATCCTATCTTCCCTAATCATGTTTGTAGACTCCAGACGTCCCTTTATGGTCTTAAACAAGCACAAAGGGCTTGGTTTGAGAGATTTTCATCTCATCTTCTTCATTTGGGGTTCCTAGCCTCTTTGGCAGATTCCTCTCTTTTCATCTTGAGGCATAGGAAGTTTTTGGTGTATCTGCTAGTCTATGTTGATGACATAGTCCTTACTAGCAATAACTTTTCCTTTTTGCAGTCAATTATTACTCAACTAAGCACTGAGTTTGAGCTCAAAGATCTAGGCCCCTTATGCTACTTCCTTGGGTTGCAAATTACTAGAACTTCTGCTAGTCTTTTTCTCAATCAATCCAAGTATGCCCATGGCTCTCTTCACTATTTAACCTTTACCAGACCTGATCTTAGTTTCGCAGTTCATCAAGTTTATCAATTTATGTCTGCTCCATGTGAGGCTCATTTGATTGCAGCCAAATGCATTCTGAGGTATGTGAGTGGCTCTCTCAATTTGGGGATTTTCTTCCAACATGGTCCTTTATCCCTCTCTGCCTTCTCAGATTCGGACTAGGCTGGGGATCCTTATGATCGTCACTCTACTACTGGGTTCTTAGTCTACCTTGGTTTAAACCCAATCATTTGGAGTGCTAAGAAACAAGACACTATTTCTCATTCTTTAACAAAATCAGAGTATCGTGCTCTTGCCACCATGGTTGCTGAGTTGGTTTGGATTTGTTAAGTTTTAAAAGATCTTGTTATCTTTCTTTCTTTTGCTCCAAAGCTTTGGTGTGATAATGTCTCTGCCCTTACTATTGCCTCAAACCCAGTATTTCATGCTCGCACCAAGCATGTGGAGGTTGATTATCATTTTGTGCATGAAAGAGTACTTCGCTGAGATCTTCAAGTTTGGTATGTGGCCACTGGTGACCAGCTTGCTGACATCTTTACGAAAAGTCTTCCTTCCTCACATTTTCTCTCATTACGTGACAAAACCATGGTGTCTCTGGACCCCTTGGTTTTGAGGGGGGATGAAAGTAGTATTACAGAAGTTGAAGAAACAGAGGTTGAAGACGCAAAGCATAACGGCTAGTTTTGCAACAGCTCCGTATGAAGAGTTAAAACGGAGTGTTTTACTTTAATGAGATACGACATCGTTTTACATTTATACACGCGTGTCACATTAAACTTTTAAACCAAATGGTGTCGTTTTTTATCAAAGGCCTTTCCCTCTTCACAGATTCAAGACATGCTCTGTTTCTCCTCTCCTGGGTTCAATTATGAATAAGTGTAGATATTTGTAGATATTTTATCTGAGATGTACAGCTGTAATCTTCAGTCAATTTTGGTAGGAGTTTGTTACAGGTGGTTAGATGAGAACCTTCTAGAAGCTTCCAGAGCGGTTACAATTCTTTGTAAGATATAAATAGAGGATGTGTACGTAGTGTTTATTTTTAACAAGCTTGAATAGAAATCTTTTTCTTGGTTCGTCATTTTTTCTCTCTAATTTTCTCTCAATCTGCCATTGTTAAAGCTTCAAGCTTGTTACCTTTCAGTCAAGACTCACCTCTTATGCTTACTGTAGTGTAGCCAGTCTATCGCAGATCAGACAATTGCTTTCCACGGACATGAGGTACTTATCATGTGCCTCTAACTCTGCAAATCATCTACCCCTACTCGATGTGTTGTCTCGATTGTCGGCTGCAAGATAGTTGCCCAGCTGTTGAAGGTCTATATGAAGCCCTAGGTGGTTTTTTTTTTTTTTTTTTTTGGGGGGGGGGGGGGTGTGTATATATAGGTTGGATCTTTTTGTGCAATCATTATTAAGGAAAATTGTGTCATTCCCTTAAAAACCCAATTGAGGAAGTATAAATTTGTATTGTCAATCCAAGATCGAAAACACTTGCAAAAAGGAAGAAGGGGATCAGAGAATATAAGCAAGATTTTAATAAATCATTTATTAGTTTCCTATAAGTCCAAGGTGATAATTTTCATGTATTTTTTACTCTAAAAGAAACTTATCAATAACTATCAATGTAATTTTATATGAATAATGCTAGAGATACAAATTATTTTACAAAAACATTTAGTGATATAATGGTGGATTAAGATGAAAACCAATAAGAGGTTGGCCACATAAATATTTTGTAAAAATGTTATAAAATAGTTTTCCATGCATATAAACATTCCAATAAACATGGGAAATCATTTCAGCCTTATCTCCACAACATTTTTAGGTTGGGTCTAAGAGTATAAATTTGTTGGAATCATAAACACTATATGCATGGCTCACAATATTTGTTGGCATAAATCACTTTTAGTCCCTACATTTTAATCATATTTCTTTTTGGTCCATATATATATATATATAGAAAGCGAGATAATATATATAATTATATATTTAGAAGGCGAGATATATATATATATATATATATATATTTTTTTTAGAAGGCAAGATATATTAATAACAAAAGAAACTTACAAACTGGCCACAGAGGCCAAAGTAGTGGCTACCCACCTATAATAATACAGCCCATTAACATAAGATATAAGAAGTCTATCTAATTCAACAGAGAGGGAAACTTCAAAAATAACAAAATCCTCCCTCATACAGCAACCTTTCTTAGCCAAAAGATCAGCATACTTGTTCACTTCTCTATACACATGAGCTACTTGAACCTGTGTGAATCTTGCTATAAGGGATCTGCAATCAAAAAGCAATGGAGAAACTTTAATATTAGTGCTGTTAGTATTTTTTAACATCTCCACAACAACCTTATCATCAAGCTCTACTTCCAAACATCCAATACCCAACTGAATGGCAAGATTTAAACCATCTCTCAGTCCCCATAATTCAACCATCACATTTGTCGTGTGCCTAATAGACCTCGAATACCCCCAAATCCATCTTCTTTCACTGTCTTGGATCAACCCTCCACCACCTGCCTTACATGGGTTCCCCAATGAAGCTCCATCAGTGTTGAGCCTATGCCAACCCGAAAGAGGCTTGGACCATTTAATAGGAAAAGCAATCCTGGGAGTTACTTGCTTAGCCTTGCTAACACAAAAAGGAAATTCCTTAGCTTGACTTAAGCACATCTTATCAAGTGTTGGATTTGGAACAGAATTTTCAAACACAACAAAGTTTCTATTTTTCCACAAGGACCAAACAGTATAAAGGAATATCGTGCACCAAGGAATGAATCCTTTATGCAACACTGCACTCAAACTGTAGTGACCCAAAAAGGGGGGTCTTTCATTCTATGGAATCCTACATCGCCTAGGGAAGCACATGGAAATGTGTTTATAAGGAATGACCCCCTTGAATATGTAAAGGCCTTTTCCCCCACTGCTTTATGCTTTGGGGGAGAACAAAACTGTGAGGGGTATAGGTCCTTAAGCAGACAATATCTACACAGGTGAGGTGGGGTCGTTACAAATATTATAGTGACCCAAAAGGGGGTCTTGCAATCCATGAAATCTCACATTGCCTAGGGAAGCACATGGGGATGTGCTTAAAAGAAGTGACCTTCTTTTAATGTGTAGAGGCATTTTCCCTCACTACTGTGTGCTTTAGGGGAGAACAAAACCATGAAGGGTATGAGGCCCCAAAGCGGACAATATCTACACAGTTGGAACGGGGTCATTCCAGATGGTATCAAAGCCATGCACTAGCCGGAAGTGTGGGCCCCACATGTAAGGACGTGTGTGCTCGTAAGGGGGGTGGATTGTAGTGACCCAAAAGGGGGTTTTGCAATCCCTAAAATCCCACATTGCCTAGGGAAGCACATGTGGATATGCTTAAAAAAAGTGACCTTTCTTTAATGTGTAGAGACATTTTCCCCTACTGCTGTGTGCTTTGAGAGAGAACAAAACCGTGAGGGGTATAAGGCCCCAAAACGGATAATATTTACATAGTTGGGGTGGGGTCATTACAGATGGTATCAGAGCCATGCACTAGCCAGAAGTGTGGACCTTACACGTGAGGACGCGTGTGCCCGTAAGGGTGGGTGGACTGTAGTGACCCAAAAAATGGGGTCTTTCATTCTATGGAATCTCACATCGCCCAGGGAAGCACATGAAAATGTGTTTATAAGGAATGACCTCTCTTCAATGTGTAGAGGTCTTTTGCCCCACTGCTGTGTGCTTTGGGAGAGAACAAAACCGTGAGGGATATGGGTCCTAAAGTGAACAATATCTACATAGGTGGGGTGGGGTCGTTACACAAACAGTTGGTCTTTAACCAGACCTCAAGACCATCAGTAAAGGAAGTAACGTGTGTTGGAGGAACCTCTAATTTTCGCCACAAATCACGAGCATAAACACAATCACGAAGCATATGAATAATGGACTCATTCTGTTCTCTACATATCAGGCACAACTTATCACAATTGATACCCATACCCGCTAACACTTCCTTACCTGGGATGCTACCATGTAAACACAAAAAAAGAAAATTTATAATTTTTGGTAAAATGTCCAATTTCCAAATCTATTGCCCACTGAACTGTGTGACATTTTCTTCACCTTGATTTGCAAGGCTATAAGCTGAATTTGTAGTGGATCCTCCACTCTTGGAGAACTTCCACATCACTGTGTCTCTCCCACTCCTATACATTTGGATTGGAATTGTCTTAATTTTTTCTTTGATGGCCTGTGGTAAGTCAAAAGAAATAAGATCCGACTTCCATTCTTGACAACAGCACAGGTCCAAAACCCTCAAATTTAGCTCTTCCTGCCTAAGAGGACCTTCAATCATACCCCGTAATGAATCACCATTAATCCAATTATCCATCCATACATTCACCCCGGATCCATTATCAATCCCCTAACCAATCTCTTTTCTGAAGATAGGGAAAACCAAACTGATGGCTTTCCAATTAGGGGAAGATGGGAGCTTTTCAGGATCTCTCAACCTTACTGTCGAGTTAGCACAGTATTTTTTTAGTATAACCTTTGCCCACAAAGCATCCTGTTCATGATACATCCTCCAATTCAGCTAAGATAATAAAGCTATATTTTTAGCTCTTGCCTCTTGTATTCCTAATCCCCTTTCATCTTTGGACTTCACTATTTTACTCTAACCCACCATATGCATCTTCCTTCTCTCATTCATGGACCCCCATAAAAAGTCTCAGTTAATTTTGTCCAACTTTTCACAAACTTGCATAGGTAACACAGCCCCCCAGTCCATATATTTTTATTTTACCGCTTTTAGTCCCTAAATGAAAAAAAAAGCGTTCCATTTTAGTTTCTACAATTACTCACTTAACAGAAGTATTTTACATGGAAAACAAAGTATAGTGCTGGCACACTTAATGCCAACGAAGCCTTTAAAATTATAATAATAAAATTATTTGGCAATTAATAAATGACATATCAGCATTTTAGTATATTAAAAAAGCCACATCAGAAAAAATTAAATAAAATAATTAAAATAAATTTAAGATTTTTTAAAAATAAAATAAAATATTCTTTTCATTATATTTTTGGAAGACATGTTCTTCACTAGAACATGATTGTTCATGTTCTTCTCCGCTCTCTTCTCTCTAAACTCAAAATCTCTTCCCCGCTCTCTTCTCTCTTAATGGTTTTGTGGGTATTTTGTTCAATTTTGGGTGGGAGTTGTGTTTGTTGTTATTGGTATGGTTAAGGGATTGAGCTGGGTTTGTTCGATTTTTGTGGGTATTTTGTTCATGATTGTATTGATTAAATTTACGGATTCAAATCTATTTTTTCCTTTGTATAATTTGGTAACAGAGAGAATCGTATAGTTAAGAAAACCAAAACCATAGGAAAACATAAAACATCTTCTAAACAAACGAAGAACCTGCGGGGCCAGAAAATCGAATAGCCCAGGCCCACTTCAACCTAGGCCCAGATGGCCAGTGTCGAGGACGCACGATGGGTCCGAGGATGACCCTATCCTCGGTCGTCCGAGACCTCAGTACGGAGAAGGGCAAGCTCTGGGCGAGCCGTCCCTCGGCATTGAATACATTCACCTAACCCCTCTGGCCGCATTAATGGGGATGTAACCCCTTGCCAGGGTGACATCGATCAGGGTGAACCACTTGAGCACGGATATGACCTTTGATGGGAGAGGCCGTCAGGAGGAAGGCCAATAGATGATCAACAGTAGGAAGAAGATGGGCATATATAAGAACTGTGAGCAAAATGTAAGGGGGGGTTTTTGGGGGAGGGAAAATTCCTCCTCGGCCGTGGGCCGAGGAGCGTCCCCCAGCTGTAAATTGTTCTAAGTATCTTTTCAATAAAAGAGAAAGGTGTTCATGCTTCGTAAACGCCAGTCAGCGCCTAAACCTTCAACCCACTCTCTACAAATTCATTGTTCCGGGTTCGTTGGGCCTATAACCAATCTCTTTTGGGCTTAGGCAACAAAAACTGACCTTACAATTGGCGCCGTCTGTGGGAAGGATTAGTGCGCCGGCCGGCGCAACAGGTGATGGTTCTAAGTAATCGTTCTATGAAAGATTGGTGATGCAAAAAAAAAAAAAAAACTGCAGAAAGATAAAAGTTCGAGACAGAAGATTCAACAGCAAAGAAAGAGAGCTCGATATTATTTCATAAAAAGAAAAGTTGCAGATTACAATCAGAGGCCCAGGCGGACTCGTCCTAAAACTAGCTAGAGGGAGGTGTCAACCCGTGCTTTTATTGGCGTCAAGAGAATGGGAGAACTTGACAATAAAAGCAGGGAAGGGGGAGGGCCAGCTTGTTTCAAGGCCACCAACAACTCCTTTCTCGGCGTGGCGGAGCTTGAACAAAGCGAGGAGCAGATGCAGGGGCACTGGGACGCCTTCACCCGTGATGTTCCCTTGATTCTCTCCACTCCTCACGAGCGTTGGCCGTCAGAGACGGCAACACTCGGGCACCGGCCATAACATGAGTTCTCACATCTCCTCCGTCGGGGGTGCACTCCGAGGAGAGACATTAGGTACTTCAACGACATCCCTCCGGGCCACCATGCATGGCGCCATCGGGGTTACGCCTAGACTCTACCGCATCGGAAGCCCAGTGGAGGCTGCGGCCACAACGGCTCTTGGCACGGATGTCCTCACACCCACCCAAAATCGCCCCGTATCTACTAACTCCGGTCACAATTTCGGCGGGGTTATTAAAGGGGCCTGGGGAGCTGAAGGGGTTTGCTTTTTCTGTTTGCGTTGGAAAGTTCATGGAGTAGGGAGAAACTATCCCCCCGGAAAGCCTTATATAGAGGATGGAGGTTGGTGAGAATTAATCCACGCAGAATTCGAAAAGAGAGTTACCAGTAGGGCTGATAATGAGGCCACCAAATTCCAAGGGGATCGTAGACCGTTGGATTTGTGCTGATTCACGAGGACATTAATGACGGCGCATCTCGCGCACCGAAACGTCAAGCGCGGAACATGAACGGCCAAGGGACGCTTCGTAAATAAAAAAGATGGGGGCTCGAGCTGGAGGCGAGATCAATGCCACGTGTAAGATCCTAATCTGACCGAAGGAGGAATCGCCTCCAAGAAAGCGGTCCGAGGACAAACCCCTACTTACAGAAAAATTAAAGCGTTAGACAGAACCAAGGCACTGCATGGTCTTCGGACTCAGGCCTATGGGGAAACTACTCGCTCCTCTATACCTGGGCACTAGACAGAACCAAGGTATTGCATGGTCCTCGGACTCAAACCTATGGGGAAACTAGATACTTATAGAAAAATGAAAATGTTGGACAGAACCAAGGCACTGCATGGTCCTCGGACTCAGGCCTATGGGGAAACTACTCGCTCCTCTATACCTGGGTACTAGACAGAACCAAGGTATTGCATGGTCTTTGGACTCAAACCTATGGGGAAACTAGATACTTACAGAGAAATGAAAGCGTTAGACAGAACCAAGGCACTGCATGGTCCTCGGACTCAGGCCTATGGGGAAACTACTCGCTCCTCTATACCTGGGTACTAGACAGAACTAAGGTATTGCATGGTCTTCGGACTCAAACCTATGGGGAAACTAGATACTTACAGAGAAATGAAAGCGTTAGACAGAACCAAGGCACTGCATGGTCCTCGGACTCAGGCCTATGGGGAAAACTACTCGCTCCTCTATACCTGGGTACTAGACAAAACCAAGGTATTGCATGGTCTTCGGACTCAAACCTATGGAGAAACTAGATACTTACAGAGAAATGAAAGCGTTAGACAGAACTAAGGCACTGCATGGTCCTCGGACTCAGGCCTATGGGAAACTACTCGCTCCTCTATACCTGGGTACTAGACAGAACCAAAGTATTGCATGGTCTTCAGACTCAAACCTATGGGAAACTAGATACTTACAGAAAAATGAAAGCGTTAGACAGAACCAAGGCACTGCATGGTCTTCGGACTCAGGCCTATGGGGAAACTACTTGCTCCTCTATACCTGGGTACTAGACAGAACCAAGGTATTGCGTGGTCCTCGGACTCAAACCTATGGGGAAACTAGATACTTACAGAAAAATGAAAGCGTTAGACAGAACCAAGGCACTGCATGGTCCTCGGACTCAGGCCTATGGGGAAACTACTCGCTTCTCTATACCTGGGTACTAGACAGAACCAAGGTATTGCATGGTCCTCGGACTCAAACCTATGGGGAAACTAGATACTTACAGAAAAATGAAAGAGTTAGACAGAACCAAGGCACTGCATGGTCTTCGGACTCAAGCCTATGGGGAAACTACTCATTCCTCTACACCTGGGTACTAGACAGAACCAAGGTATTGCATGGTCCTCGGGCCCAAACCTATGGGGAAACTAGATACTTACAGAGAAATGAAAGCGTCAGACAGAACCAAGGCACTGCATGGTCCTTGGACTCAGGCCTATGGGGAAACTAACCCTTAATTAGACCAGGATGCCGAACAGAACAGGGGCATCGCATGGCCCTCGGACTCAGGCCTACAAGGAGGCTAACTACAAGATATCCCAAGTTAGGAAAAGGCTAAGCCCCACCTGACCCTTAAGACGTAAGGGAGCTGCTCATGCATACGTTCTCTCTCCTTATCATCGTTACTGGCGCAACTGACCGACATGCAATTCAAGCTAAAGTCATACAGATCTAAGGAAGAAAGGAAAAGCAGGCAGCGTGTACATAAATAAACACCTCAAATAAAGGGAAATCAAATTCGCATTACAATGATGAGTTTGTAAAAATTGCATGGCAAGAGCCACAGTACATAGAAGAGAAGTATAACAAAGTAAAATGATAACGTGAAAGTAGGACGAGCCGAGACGCCGGGCAGTCTACTCCTCTTGCTCAGGCCCGACAAGGGCAACCCCGGACTCCTCCGAGCCCTGGCTTAAGGGGACGGTCTGCGAGGGTACGGCGAGAGCAGCTGCTTCCTCAGTGGTAGGGGCTGGATCATCGGAAGGGATCTCCACTATCTCTGAGGGCACCTCCTCACTCGAATGCTCCCCCAGTTCAGCTGCCCGCACCTCCTTAGCAATCTCCCCAACCTTAGGGTCCTTAGGGGCGGCCTCACGGATAGCGGGGGGGTAATACACGCTCTCTGCCTTCCACAAGTCGGATGTGGCCTCCACCCCAGCTTGTTTGAGGGCCTCAGCCCAGACCTGCGAACAATATCGCCTACACACTCCCGGGACTTGAGCCTTGTAGGCGGCCTCTACCGAAGCCATCCTATCAGCGTAGGCTGCGAACTCAGCCTCCTCCTTGGCACGCTCGGCCAACTTCCTGCCGTAGTTAGCCTCGTCCTTAGCCCGCAGAGCCTGGTCTCTGGCCCATTTGGCCCCCCTCTGGGACTCCTCGGCCTTTGCCGCCTTAGCCTGCAAATTAGTGATTAGATCCCTCGCGATCCGCAATTGCTCCTCCGCCTGGCCCAGGCGCCTCGTCTGTTCAGTGGCCTGAGTCTAGGTGCCCTCGTGACCAGACCGAGCATTGTCACGCTCCCTGGTCACTGTCGTCAAAGCCTCTCGGGCCTTGGCAAGGTCAGCCTCAGAATTCTTCAGGGTCGTGGTGGCCTGGTAGTGCCAAGCACGCTCCCGTTTGAGGTCCTCCTTCTGGTCATTTGCCGCCCCCTCTAACCTAAAGATAGCTTGGACAGCCTGCCAGAATAGCCAGTGTGCTATGAGCCCAGTAAGAGGAAAAGAGTGGGAGAAGAGTCGAGGTTACGGCGCTTACCATCCCCACATATCGCTTAAGGCTGAGGAAGACCTGCTCACTCGTCAAAGAGTTAAGCTCAGCCATGTCCGCCGGGAGCAGCAGGCTCCTCTCCAATGCATCCGCCACGCGCGTACCTTCGCCCTCGTTGAAATCCCTGAGGGAGGCGTTATCCCTCAGGGGCTCCCCACAGAGCATCGGGGCTAGGAGCCAAGCCTGGACCTCGGAGGAGGTGGTGTCGACGACCCGCCTCTCCTGGCTCTGGTCGCCTATCTTAAGCTGCTTGGGCGGCCGCAGAGTAGGGTCCTCCTGTGAGGACACCGCCCTATCCTCCACGATCCTTTTACCCTTATCCTTCTTCTTCTCAGGGCCAGCAGGCACGGTCCCAGAGGGCGAGTGCGTTTGAGAAGGAGAAGGAGGGAGCTTCTGCTGAGCGGAAGTCGACTTAGCCTTCGAAGGATGAGTAGGAGTTTTCTGTTGGGACTCCCCCGGCTGGCCCTCAAGCAGGTCCAACAAGTTGGTGGTAGGCTTCCTCTTGTAACCCATTGTTGGCCGAGGAGGGGTTGCTAAAGCCAGGAGGTCTGCTTCACTCAAATTAGGATCACCCAAGTCCTCGGGAGGATCCTCAGACTGATCAAGTTGAGCGAAAACTTCAAACGCGTCCCCTTCCCCCTCCAGAGCTTCCTCGGCGACCTCGACAAACAATCGGGAAGAGGAAGGGACGGCTAATGTGATAGCTTCCCGGTCGGAGGGCTCCTCGGGGAACGAAAATCCGTCTTCGGTCACAGTAATCTGCTAGAGCCGAGGATTGTTGGCAAAGATGACGTGCTTCAGAACCAGGAACGATTTCTGGGTAGGTGTATAACCCAAAATTATGTGGGCGGCCCTAACGTGGTTGTCGTCCTCGTTTACGTACACTGGCGCCCTCAGCACCTTTTGCAAATCTTCTCGGTTGATCAGATGGAAGTGGCGCTGGAAGGCGTGCGGGCCTGCAAACGGAAAGCACCACAACATTAGTAAAAAAGAAAGGGGGTAAAGAAAAAAGACAAGAGCTTGAAACCCTATCTGTCTCCCACTGCCCCACCTGGTGTTCCCTTTGTTGTTAGGCAATGAAGGCCATCGTGCCACTCCCCTGACACAATGAAGAAATCCTCATAGAACCCCTTGCTGGACTCGGGGAGGCACTGAATGAGCCGCACCCTGTTGTCTCTCATCTTCAGGTAATACGACTTGCCCTTAAGAAGCTGAAGATTGTAATACCAGTTCACGTCATGGTGGGTCAACCTCAGCCCTATCTTCTCGTTCAGGGCGTCCACACAGCCCAGAATCCTAAAGACATTTATCCCACACTAGGTGGGGGCCAACCGAAAGTACGTGAGGCAATCCCTCACCACTGGCCCCATGGGGATCGTCATCCCCCCTTCAAGGAAAGCGACTACGGGAATTACCACCTCGCCCTCCTGCCTGTATATGCGCCACTCACCGTCCTCACAATGTCTCAGATTCACATTACCGAGAATTTTATAGTCAGTAATGAATTTCTCCATCGCCTCCTCCGTATCGATGTATTTCTTAAACCTACCCATCCCAGTAGACGCCTAAAAGAACTAAGAAAGAACAGGCGAAGTAGAAAAAAGGGTGAAGAGAAAGAGGGGCCAAAGAGAGAGCGACTTACAGGAAAGAGAAAGGGCTCCTCGGACAAGCTTTTATGCTGGAGGTGCTAGTAAGAGTGTGGCTGAACTCGGGAGGGGCACACGAATATTCTCGATTACAAATGAGGAACAGGAAGAAACGGTTCGTACAGGTATTTATACCCCAAATCGAGGAGCCATGCGGGTGTTCCCGCTCATAAATGCCAAACGAATCTCCACCGTTGGATGGGTAACGCCTCATTGGACGTGGGGAGCACAGAGCCGCCTGAATTTAATGATGGTCACGTTACGTGCTCCGAAGCGTCAGCGACGTGCCCTTGGCAGGTGAATGGGCCCCAGCACTGACGAGGGGTGGGGGGGTGAGGCCGAGGATGTCAAAATCCTTCTCCCCGCCCGAAGATGCGTGCAGCAAGATTTTGAGGGGCTATTGAGGGGCCAGAAAATCGAATAGCCAAGGCCCACTTCAACCCAGGCCCAGATGGCCCGCGCCGAGGACGCACGATGGGTCCGAGGATGACCCTATCCTCGGTCGTCCGAGACCTCGGTACGGAGAAGGGCAAGCTCTGGGCGAGCCATCACCTCGGCATTGAATACATTCACCTAACCCCTCTGGCCGCATTAATGGGGATGTAACCCCTTGCCAGGGTGACATCGATCAGGGTGAACCACTTGAGCACAGATATGACCTTTGATGGGAGAGGCCGTCAGGAGGAAGGCCAATAAATGATTAACAGGAGGAAGAAGATAGGCATATATAAGAACTGTGAGCAAAATGTAGGGGAGGTTTTTGGGGGAGTGAAAAAGCCTTCTCGGCCGTGGGCCGAGGAGCGTCCCCCAGCTGTAAATTGTTCTAAGTATCTTTTCAATAAAAGAGAAAGGTGTTCATGCTTCGTAAACGCCGGTCAGCGCCTAAACCTTCAACCCACTCTCTACAAATTCATTGTTCTGGGTTCGTTGGGCCTATAACCAATCTCTTTTGGGCTTAGGCAACAAAAACTGACCCTACAGAACCTACTGTGAATAGTTAGTTAAAGAATGATTGTCAAAATTGGTTACTGGTTTTTGCTACACTCTATATCAAATCAAAAACCAAATCCAAAATCAATGATGCTTTGCCAAAATACAAAATTTACCCTTTATTGCAATCATCACAACCATCTAGGCTTGCATTGATTTTGCTTCTACATCAAAGCCAAACACCAAACCAATACCGAAACCAAAACCAAAGCTTTCACCCAAAAAAAACAAAATTTACCTTCTATTGCATTCATCATGATCATCCAGGCCTAGGATTAGGAATAAATTTCGTTTTTGGTGAAACCACTGATTTTGATTTGGTTTATGCAAAACTCTACAGCAAAGTAAAGCAAAACCAAACCAAAACCAATGCTTTAAAATAAAATCTAACCTCTATTGCAATCACCATCATCATCATCATCTAGGCTTGCTATCAATAAGCCTAGCACCCACCTGATCAAGCCGATTCATTGCCACCACCACCTTTAATCCTCCTTCTCTCCAAAATGCCTCCACCATCCTCTCCCCAATCCTCACCCCTCTCTCCTCACAATCAATCATCGCCACCACTGTTGGCCTCACCCCACTTATAGTACAACCAAACACCCCGGCCTCAATTGTCACCTTTTTCACAGCTTCCATCCCCAAAATCAATGGTGCTCGTCTTGGCTTGACAATTCTATCCCCCAATAATGCCTTCACCAACCCCGCCATGTCGCCTTCCAATACCGCCGCCCCTAATGCCACCGCCTGGCTTGAATTCCACACAAAATTAGCCATTCCTATCGCTGAAGGCAATGCAGCCCTCATTTTCTTAGTCAGAGCCTTGAATTCGAGGCTCACCAATACAAAGTAAAGATCTTTCTTTGCAGGGAAATTCAATTTCTTCAAATCCAAGGGTTTGTAGTTTCGAATCAGAACAAAGCCTCACATTATCGCCGACCCCACATTATCGGTGTGATAATTGGAAACCTTCTCCTCTGATTTCAATTCCAACATGTACCAACTCCTCCTTCTAGAGCTTCCCGCCGAACAGTTTATTGACGATGATTGCTCCGGCGGCGGCGCTGCGACTTTAGATCCGAGTCCACTACCTAAAGGCAAGCCTTTTCTAGTGAGAAAGAAAGTCCTACCAATCGGATTCCGAGCATGTTCATGACCTGCCAGCATAATTGGAGTGAGGATCGTAGCTGAGTTTTCCAGCGACATCACTGGATATTTGCGTGATGGTGATCTCTCCAGGGCAGACGGAGGAGTCGATGGAGAGGGAGATAAAGTCTTTGAGATCGTCAACGGCGTAGCCGAGGAAGTCGAAGCTGAGGGAGGTAGGCCACGGTGGTAGGAGCAAAGGTTTTGACGGAGGTGAATACGAGTTCAGGTATGTGGGTGGGTCTTGAATTCAGAATAGAGAGGTTGTAGTTGCAGTTGTAGCGTAAAGAGTTGAGTTTGAGAGTGGATGAGATAAGATTCAATGTAGAAGGAGGTTGATACCAAAGAGCCATTGCTTTATTTTTGGAATTTTTTGTTTTCAAAATAACACTGAATCTCAAACAATTTTGTTAATTAGCACATTTTCAAAACAATTTAGCAAACTAACATCTCGAGCACAAGAGACTTGATTTTGTTGTGCTAAATCGAGTGTGATGAACTCAAGTTCCATGAAACTTAAGTCTTCAAGACTCGATTTCCCTGAGATATCATCAAACCAAAGACCCAGGCTCAACAAAACATTATCAAACAGCATCGCCTAGAGCTTCGTCGCCTCCTCTTGGAACCTTCGCCGTCGTTGCCTGGGTTCAATCTGAGTCGAATAGTTTAGGTTAGGGAGATCTTGGTTCGTGGGTTTCTTCCTTCTTTGTTTAGTCTGGGTTTCTTCATGTTTATTCCTTCTTCGTTTGATCTCTCCAATCTGTTTGCCTTCTTCGTGTTTCTTCTTCGTTTGGTTTGGGTTTTTGGGTAATCCTTCTAGTTTGTTTTCCTTCTTCATGTAGTTTGGGTTTCTTCCTTCTAGTTTTATGGAACTCGAGTGTGTAATGGTCGATTTCCACGCATAGAACTCAAGTTTGTAATGCTCGATTTAGCGCACCAAAATCAAGTTCCTTGCACTCAAGATGTTAGTTTGCTAAATAGTTTTGAAAATGTGCTAACTAACAAAATTGTTTGAATTTTAGTATTATTTTTTTAAAAAAAATCTCTTTGTTTTGCAAGCTTTTTGCTTTGCTTTTAGCTTAGCACTCACTCACACAAACATTGTGATAGTAAGAGTGAGAGTGAGAAAGGCTCTGGGGCTAATATACAATTTACAAAAAAACTAACTTAAATTTTGGATCAATGTTTAGGTACTACTATTTTTTTTTTAAAGAAAATTTTGATTTGCTCCTTAATAAACAAAAAAGTTACTTTTTTTTTTTTTTTTAATGAAGAACAAAAAAATTGCTTGATATTGTGAAAATTCCCAATATTTTTCTCCATTTTTTACAACTAATTTTTAGCATTAGCTATCTATATACTACATTGTGCATAAATTGTCATAATGTAGTGCAAGATCAAGTGTGAGACTTATGCAATTAAGACAAGCTATTGGAAGTTTTCTTTTGGTTTAAAAAAAAATGATAAGACAATCGGTTGACTTGATGCAGGAAACTTTTAAACAGTATTTAGTGTCTTTGTACCTAGAGAGCAAATTTGATATACTTTGAAAAATTTTGGTAATATCTTGTATTAGCCAAAACTTTTACCATAGATTAATCTAGTAAACAGTACTTTGTGTAACATCTAAATTTTAGGGTACGTTTGAATGGAGGGAGAGTTTCTCCTTGGTTTCTGTCTCTCTCTCTCTTACCTATCTCTCTTCTAATGGTTCTATCCCAAATATAAATATATATTTTTTAAAATGTCTCTTAATTTTAACAAAATAGAAATGGAATCAAACATTGGTTTCAAGGGCAGGGTCTCTAACCTTGGTACAAAAAGAAAACAACTCCAAACTTTGAGTCTTAGAATTGTAAGAGCATTGACATAGGTGTGCCAAATGCCAAATTTTTGGCATTTGACACATCAAACACCAAAATCTTAGCTTCATGAAGTGTTTCAAATCACAAAAATATTTCCAACATGCTATAGTGTCGTTCTATTGATAGAACGACACTATAGCAAAATCTCAAAAAAATTATTTCTTTTTTATTCACCTTGGTGAGCCCTCTCTCTTTCTCATTTATTGTTTATTCTCTCACTTTCTCTTTTCCCCTCACATGTCTGCATTTTAATATTTGTATATATTATTTTAATGTATAGAATTAAAGAATAAAAGATGTGATGTATGATGAATTGTAAAATGGTATGTTAAAATAATAAAGTAGCCTTTTTGATGTGTTAAAATGACATTTTTGGGACATCTGATGTTGATGCTTACAAAAGAGAGAGTATTAATATTTGAACCAAATACATTTGTGTAGACCATCAAACACTTACAACAATACAAGCTGAAGTATATACTATAACAAACGAAATGATCTCTACATGAAAAGCTATTTGAATTTCATAACCCGTTGTACCTATATCTTGCCTGAAAATTAGTGATATAATTAGGACAAATTAAAATTGTTAGTGAACTGAAATCTCGCAGTCATGCCTCTGCTGAGAATTGTCCATTTGAGTTCTCTTAGATTCATCTTCTTTCACACGACTACATGATAGCATTTCCTCACGTTTTCTTTTTGATTTGCTTTTGTACACATCTTCCTTTTCATCAGCAAATGATAGGAATGTCCGCACACGTGCTGAATGGGAGCCGGCGCCTCTAGAAGGATTGGATTCTTCAGGAATTCCATGCCGGCTGAACTGGCATAACATCAAGCAAAAGTATATAAGAAGAGCAAGAAAACATGCTGCCCCACAGATGAGAAATAGCCCCAAGAAGCTTTCTAATTGAAGCTCATCTGATTCATTAGTTGTTGCCTGGGAACCACAAGATTTCCTTGACAACCACTTGTCATGGATCCTTTGGAGTTCACCATTCTCTGATAGGGTGAGTATGGCGGTAGACAGGTCCAAGGCTAAAGGGGAGTCTCTTGGAAATGCCTTAATAAGAACACAAAAAGTATAAAAATCAATTGAACTAAACAAATGCATTTAAGGAGATTATATTGGTATCAATATTGACTGTCAAAAATAACGAGTACAGGAGATACTGAAAAATTCCCAGACATGAGCCAGTTAAATTATGGTTTCTGAGATGATTGACAATGTGTTATTAGAAAACCCAAGCAAAGATATATATCAATGGCCATGAATATCGGTTTTTGTGCTCTATTTCAAATGCTTTATACTGAAACAAAACTGAGGGTCAGCATATGGCCAACCTTTAAAAGAAAACATCTTATATTCAAAGAAATCATTCATTAGCTTCTCTTAAAGAGAAGTATGACACCAGCTCTTAGTGCAATTATTTCAATGGTAAATATACTTGAAAACTCTTGTACTTAAACCCAACCTTGGAACTTCTTTGGTTTATAGTTCATCTAGAAGCCATTCTTATTTCTTTGCTTCCAAATAAACCCATATTCTTTTTTATTTACCCCATCTCTGTGTAAAGAATATGGTTCTATCCACCTTGATACTGTCACATAAAATATTCTATATATATATATATATATTTTTTTTTTTTTTAATTTTAACTGTCAGTGCTTTGGTTACNTTATATATATATATATTTTTTTTTTTGATGTGTGTGTAAAATTGCATCCCATCCATGGAATGAGCTTTGATCATTAAGAGGATATTAAATTATTAATCTATGCTATTAAAAAAAATCCATATGGAGTTATAAATATAGGATATGTACTTGGTTTGGAACTGTAGAGGTTGAACCGGTTTGAAAGCCAGTACAATACACCAAGCATATAGGGTTAAACTTTCTCAAAAAAAAAAACGCATATAGGGTTAAATATTAAATGTATAGTAAACTACTACGCCCCTTCCAAGTTATTCCCTCAATCACCAAGATAAAACTTCGATTGGAGGACAATTAAAAAATAAAATAATAAGGCGTTAAAATCAAAATAATAATAATGTTAGATTCTCAGTCAGAAAGCTTGGTTTAAGAGAACCAATGCTCTTTCTCAAAAAAAAAAAAAAGAGAACCAATGCCATGCTGCACAATCACATGGGTCTTTCCTTATTGTCTGTCTAATTGAAGGAAAATATGTGGACTTTGTTTTTACTTTTCAACGCCATTAACATTTCCTTTTTTTTTTTCTTTTTTTTTCTTTTTTTTAATAAAAAATTATCTCACTGACAATGAGGTCGGAAAATGAGACAATAATGATTGCCCACTGTCTCCTTCTATTTTTTTTAATAAAAAAAAATGATATTTTGATATCTCATTTCTATATTCTTTTAGCAGTGTGAACACTAGAGGTTTTTGTCTTGTCCCTTATGTCCCACCACGTTGGATGTTTTGGACTATCAATACAAGACTAATTCCACATTAATTAATCGTTTACTTTATTGTATGTGTATATATATATGTATCTTGCACTTTCATCAAAAAATATATGTATCTTGCACTGAAAATCTACCTTTTAATGACATTTCTATGTCTCACAAATTGCCACTATAAATATGTATGTGTCGTAATCAGGAATTCTATTCTATAGTAACACCTATGAGAAACCAAACAATATTCCCTTGTCCAACAGATCCATATAACCTGCATGTTTATGTTAATGCAAGCAAAAAAAAAAGTACCTACTTATGTTTCTCCCCTTTCAGTAATGAGCTTATGTCATTTTTTTTAATGCTTTCTTTTTTTTGACTTAAAATATCACAATTAATGATACTTTAAGAAAATATTCCAAGTGGACATCATTTATTCCGTCTCACTTTTTTTTGCCTTGTTTGAAAAGTCAAACATTTTAATGGGACATCATTTATTATCTTGTCTACCTTTTAAAAATATATAAGTTTCCAAAACTACCCTTAAAAAAGTTTATCAAAAATTGAATTAGTAAATTAATAGGAGTATAATAGGAACATTAGTAAATTAATGATTTTTATTTTTAAAATAAGACAATATTTTGAGACATCTTAAAATGAAATAGAGAACAAAAAAAAAAGGGGACGGAAGGAGTAATTATGAATGTTTATTGAGCACGAAATAAGAGAGCATACCATCAAAGACGTCAAAATAATGTTTCCAAGTGTTATTCAATATAAATTAATTTCAAGCCAAAATATTACTGTGTTTTTGTTGGAAGGTCAATATTTTTCTTTTTTTGGAAAAGTCATTCTTTGGTACACACTTTTTTATTTGTCTCTAACCCTTGTTTGTTTGGCCAAATTGTTTTTTTTTTTTTTTCTCTAAATGATATATTAATTAGTCATTGATTTTTGAGGATATATACCACAAAATTACCTTTGAATAAAAGGTAACTACTTCTGGGATTTAGCCCTCCAAGTTTTGTTAACTTCTAGGGTATGTATGTTTGAAATGGTGGGAGATGGAAAGAAATGAAATGGTTAGCCTCCATCCAAACTTAAGGTTAATCTTGAAGGAGATTACTCAGGCTGCTTTGTAATGTGCCATGTTCTGTCTTTAATAAATTTTTTTTTCGATAAACCTTAAACTCACACGTTATAACCAAAACTGCAGTGATAATTAGTTGCGTGAAGCAAGTTATAAGGCACTGGGCGTTATTCCATATTGGGTGTGGGTGTGTTTCCTGCAATAAAAATTTTTATTCAGCAAAAAAGAAAGAAAGAAAGATTGAGAGTCAACAATTTAACCAGTGAACCTCTGTGGTCTAGATCATAATAATATAGCATGGGATTGGTATTTGTTGCTTCTACTGAATGATAACCTAAATTATTAAAGCAGAATTGGGCTGATGCTGATGCTGATGCTGATGCATTTCGGATTCAAGTCACTTTCTTGTGCAACCTACCAATGCCATTCCCATTATCAATAGAAATTAATTGTTTAACTCACATCTTTTGTGGGTGGGTATGGTAGGTAACGTGGTAATTGTAATATGAAACCAGGATATATAATAGTGATGAAGACAGGAATCCTATGATTTTCATGAATTGAATCATCAGGACTTTAATGACTGATTGCCATCAAAAATTGACTGGGCAACAAAAAACATGGCTAATGTTTTCATTACATTACATTTAAGAAAGTAGATAGGTTAGGTGTCGAAGCGATAGTCGAAATGACATCTTTTTTGTAAAGTTATTATATGTTTATTGTTTAAATCTCCTTTTCTCCTTCAAGTAAAATGCTGAGCAAACTTTTGTTAAGTCGGTAAGATTTTTTTTTTTTTTTACAAGGTAAAATTTCTACTCTAATATAATCTAAGTGTAAATGAATGTGAAACTCCCTTCTAGAGACTTGAACTCCGGTCATTGCCTTCTCACACCTCACGAGCATTTTATACTTGTGAAGTGACCACCGTATTAAAGGTATGCGGTAATAGTTGGTTAAGAATGATTAATTAATATACAAATAAGTAAAAGACATTTAATAAATTGAAAACACCTAACATCTAACTTTGAACAATAAGATGTACTGTACGTTTGTTAAAAAGGATACATGAAAAATGAAAGAAAAGAAAAAAAAATAAAATGTTAAATTACAAATTACACATTCTAACTTTAATATGTTTTTAAATTAGTTTTTGAGTTTTATATATGTATGTATATATATATATATATTTTTCTTTAGTTTTTGAGTTTATATATGTGTGTGTATATATATATATATTTTTTTTTTCTTATTTCAATTTTTAACTTTTATTCATTTTCTATGTAGTCCTTTAATTATTTTTTTTTTTTGAAAAAGTATTCCTTTAATTAATATATTCTATTCAATACACAACGTTTTGTTTTTGATAATTTGATAGCCAGTGGTGAGAGGATGTAAGTTCCTAGATGTGTCTCCATTAGAAACACTAAAAAATCCACAATATTAAGTGTGCCAAAATGATGTTGTTCTAAAAAGTGAACAAAATACTAAAACAAAAAACAAGATTTGGATGGAAATAAATAGAAGTATTAAATTGAAATTGTTAAAAGACTAAAAAGGGAAAAATAAATCAAACATTAAAAACATGTCAAAGTTAAATGGTGTGATTTATAATTTAGTCAAATAAAATAAAGAGAAAATAGTTTAAGAACAAGGAGATGGTACTTGGTTGCAAGGGCGTGTAATAACAAATTTGTACAATATTATTGTATATGAGATACCCTTTCCCCTAATTAACTATGGTACAGTTGCTCCCCTTAAAAAAAAAAAAACTATGGTACAGTTGCAAGATTTTCCCTAAATTTCAAAACTGATTAATAAATTCCTTAACTCTTAGTAGTAAGCTCTGTGGTTCATATCATTTGGATTTTTATCAAGGTTGCATTTGTTTCAACATGAAATGATTTCTGATCATAAAATATTTTCAGCCAAAAAGATTTTCAGAAAAAAATGTGTGTTTTGGTGTTTGATTGCGTTTCTAAAAATGCTCTAGTATCAATTATATTCAATAATATGGATTTTTTTTGGGTATTTGCTCCAAAAAAAAAAAGGTTCTTTTTTGTCTAATAAAAAATCTTACTAGAGAAGGAAGGGTTAAAGGATAGAGATTTGAAGTGCATATTTATGTAGTTGCAGGTTCAATGTGTTTTAGTAAGCTAAGCCCCGAGTAACTCAGTGGTAACAATGAATTTAAAAAAAGAAAAAGAAAAGGAAAAAAAGCCGACTTGAAAGTTGAAACAGGGGAAAACAATCAATGGAATAAAATAAGATGAAATGAAGAAAGTAACAGTAGACAATGGACATGGAATTGGGCCAAGCACATTATAAATTAAGAATGTCATGGGCGACAAGTCTTCGGGCCTTTTACAATTGATCATGGTTGTTTGTGGGTTACTTCATGTTTAGTAATGGAGTAGTATTTCAAAGATTGCACACTTTTTAGATTGCTATTAGTATTTATTACTCGCAAATGAGTTACGTTTGAAAATAATTGGATTACTGGGAATTTTTTTTATATTTATTTATAAATTTCAGCGTTTAGAATGAACTTTCATTTTTAATCGGTTGGTATGAATAATCTATGCTATGATAACCAATATCAAGATTGATAGGATTATAGGATATATAACATAAAATAGTAGTTTTTTTCCCCCACAATTCAAGTCCTTCAATTGGTGAAGGATCAGCTAAAAACTTTGTAACTCAACTCACACATTTTAGTATTTCTAACAAAGACGTCAATGTTCAAATCTTTTTCCCTACTATTAAAATATTATTAAAAAAATAATGAAAACCACTCTTACAAATGAGATAATAAATTTTGTAAAAAAAAAAAAAAAAAAAAAAAATCTGCCTTTTGGTTTTGGCTCACACCCTCACAAACTAATTGTTAAAAATAGAAGGTAAGTTGCTTAACTGATTTCAATTATTTCAAAAATCTCAGCCATTATAATTTACTGATCCATTTGTAGAATTGGACTAATTAATAATTCAATAATTATATAAAAGAATGAAAAAGAAATATAACTTATAAGTCACACGTATATATATAAACAGAGACTCCACATGAGAAAACATAAGGTTCTGCCAAGTGGCACATTTTATGCATAGAAAATTAAAATATTCTTAAGTGACACATAAGGGATAAGAACAAATTCAATATTGACTTTTTGTTTCATTTGGTTCAATATTTCAAGACTTTTCTAATTAAAAAATAAATATTTTTTGTATCATTTGGTTCAATGTTTCAAGATTTTTCACCTCTCACACATACACACAAGTCTCTTTACATTTTAATTCACAATTTTCACCTCTTACACTTCTACTTCATTATATATACCTACTCACAGTCTTTCATATCATCTCATGTCAAATACACACAAACCAAAAACGATATCATTTACCTTCAATTTTTGAACGACACCTACCTAGCTCTAACATCGTTGTTTCATTTAATCCTAACTCGTATGAATTGGCTACAACCAAGGAAAGGGGGATTGAATTTTATATTGAGTGACAACGGCAAATACAATTTTGATGTTAAGGTCGGACACTGCAAATTTGTGGGTTATGTAAATGAAGTGATTAACTGCAGATGTTTAGGACGTGTATTTTGTTTTAGAATTACAAAGAAAGAGAAAGACACATTCCATATCAATTTTTATTTTATAATATTCCTCTAAAGTTGTTTTTTTTTTTCTCATTATTTCAGTTGAATAATTATAATAGATATGTGTGTACAATTTATAATTGTCGCTTTTTATGATGAATTTATTACTAATAAAGTTCTACAACAATTATGCTATAATACTTATACAACACTCCTAAATCATCTTACATAAAATATTACAATATTATCCGTGCATTACACAAATAACATGCTACCATATATTAATCAAAAGCTAAGGAGAAGGACCTTAGACCATCTCTATCTCTGGAGCTGAAAACCTAAACTAGAATAGTTGGAATAGATAAAGGTCCATCCCAATTACAATGTGCGCCCCAACAAGCAAGGCTATGCGCTAAATAATTGGACAAAATTGCAAAATGCCCCTTTTCGGTAAACTAAGCAGCGTTTTGCCCTCTTTCTCAAATTAATTAGGAAAATACCCCTCTTTTGAAAATCGAGTTTCTCAAAATCGATTTAGGCCTTATAGCGGCGTTTTTAAGGAATCTATAGTGACGTTTTCAGAACTTATAGTGTCGTTTTGTAACTCGATTTATATAAAATCAAGTTATGGGTAAAAAAAAAAATTTAAAAATTACCTATAACTCGATTTATTGGAAGTCGAGTTACAAAATGTCACTATAGGTCTTGAAAACGTCACTATAGGTTTTTAAAAACGCCGCTATAGGGCTCCAAAATTTTTTTTTTTTTATAACTCGATTTTGAGAAAATCGAGTTTCAAAAAAGGGGCATTTTCCTAATTAGTTTGAGAAAGAGAGCAAAACGCTGCTTAGTTTGTCCAAAAGGGGCATTTTGCAATTTTGTCCCTAAATAATTCAAGTTCCTGTTTACAAAACAAAAATCCTAGCATGAAACAGATTTTATAGCTAAAGAAACAAACAACCTAGCGGAGGAGATTGTAAGTTGTCAATCACCGATTTAGAGTCTCCTTCAAACTAAACAAACTTAAGCTGGTAATGAACTATCAGTTTCAAAGCTAAGAGGACAGCATTGACTTCACCAATAATTGGCTGAGAATGACGCAATATGGAGGTTTGAGCTAAAATGATTTCACCAACATCATTTTTGCCGATCGCAATGGCTATGGAGAAAGGTCTAATGGTCACGTCAAAATTAATCTTTACCCACCCACCCTAGTTGAGGAAGTTGCCACTAGTTAAGCTGGGAGAGATTTTAGTGCAGATGAAGCTGCCAAGTGTTCATGATAGGCTCTACTTATATTCACAAGAGCCATCTATGAATCAAGAGTAAGACCTACAAAAATAGTTTGATTTTGAATCCACACAAAATATTATTAAAGATGATAGTATTGATTTTTTTGTGACCAATGAAAAATAACTTCAATAAGGCTATATATATATATATATTCCTAAATCATATATTTTGCTTAAAGTAGTTGCTTTCTCCACATAAATTTTAAATTGTTCACTCTTTAAGTAATCTCATCCAAGTCATATCTCATGAATACGGTGGCTAGTTGTTCACTTATTATGGAACATTTATAAAAACAGTCGCAACAATTGCAATTGCAATTGAGTTATTCTTTTTATAGAAATATTACTTAAATTTTATCAAATCAGGATGAAAAATTTTAGTGAAAGACTAGACTACAATACCATTTAGCTAATTTATAGGCTGCTGGATTCACCTCACGATAAACCTAGCTAAAGGATAAAGAATCAAGATCAACAAATGCATAGTTAACTGCCAATACAAAATTAAGCAATCTCCATGAAACTTGAGAAATAGGAGCCCTTATAGAATCTATGCATATCTTGGAGTCGTTTTCGATTACAAAGTGAAAGGCATGCAACTTAGTAGCAATATGATGTGCCAAAATAATTGTCTTGGCCTCTGCAACTCTGCTTAAAGAGGGACGTTGGTATTTACCTTCTTTGAGTGAGCAAAAACCAATTTCCCTCTTCACTCTCCAGTCTCTAACTACCACAACCATGGAAGAAAAACTTTGCTGAACTACAGCATCACAATTAAGTTTGAAGGAGTCATGAGACTCATGACTTGGTTATTTTCCTCGTTGAACCGCAACACATATGGTGGGTCAAGTAGCATTTCAATCAACTAAGATATAGATGATAATTGTAGGTTGTCCCATCTAATACTCCATTAACTCCAAATCAAAGATATTCAGTTGTTTAATTTTGTCAATTAAAGTCCCAAAGTTATGAAATCATTTAAATTTGAAACGCCCATCTCTTTTTTGTTTTTAGTCTTTGTTATTTTTAACATTAACTGAATATAAAAAAGTGGAAAATTGTTGATAAAACATTGCATTTTACTTGAGGCTTGTTCATAACTCAAATTAGTACCATTGAACATAGGGTATAAAGAAAGAAAGCTCCGCTTAGAGAGAGATTGCTTCATTTAGACAAAGAAAGTGAAAATAAATCTTTTATGCCATAAGATGCTAATTACTTATAAATTAAATTCTGTAAAGATGTGATGTAAAACTCATATTTTATCTCTCTAACCTCAACATACTACGTCATCTTATTACATATTTAAGAATAAGCATAACCATACTCAATCAATTCTAATACCCATATATAAATCCAACCAAATTAAGAGTTTATTGAAATGTTATTAGATGTGATATGATGCATTAAATTTTAAGTAAAATGTTGATGTAGTAATCTCTTATTGGATAATGTAAAACATGAATTTTACACCTCATCCTTACCAAATTCGAACTCAATTACTTATGTGAAATGCAAATTTTTATAAAATGTTTTCATTATTTTCTATACTCTATTACAACTTGGAATAAAAAAGATTGAGGTTCTAATTGGGAAGATGAAAAAGAGTACGTTATATATATATATATATATAGAAAAAAAAAGTCTGAATTTGATAATAATAGAGTGTAAAACTCATATTTTACACAATCTAATAAGAGATTACCACATCAGCATTATACTTGGAATTCAACATATCTTGCCACACTTAATAACATCTCAATAAACTCCTAATTTAGTTAGATTTATATATGGACATTATAATTAATTGGGTATGGTTGTATTTATTCTTAAATATATGATAAAATAATATAACATATTGGGATTAGCGGGGTAAAGCATAGGTTTTACACTGCACCCTTACAAAATTTAATCTCGATGAAAAATATGGACCTAATATGAATTTTCTAATTTTTTATTATATTATATATAGGATTATTCACTTTTTTATATAATCAATATTTTTTTGAGAAACTTTTTATATAATTAAATATGATTATTCACTTGCTAAAAATATATTTATTTATTTATTTTTATACTCGGGAAGAGAGGTGATTAATTTAGTAGAAATGTGGAGAATTGTACAAACCCAAACTGTATGTAATGAAGCACAGAGAAGAATGCCAGCAAAGCAGAGAGAGACAGAGACAGAGACAGAGAGCACCTCCCTTTCCGCTTACGCCAATTAACAACAGTAGTAACTGATGATTCTCTCTCCACATCCTAATCTTAATCTAAACTCTGAACTCTAAACAAAGAAAGGAAAAAAAAAACAACATTTTGGTAATCTAAACTCTGAACTCTAAACAAAGAAAGGAAAAAAAAAAAAAAAAAAACA
>NW_027069953.1:434103-502519 GCF_002906115.3 Quercus suber | reverse complement strand
TTTTTTTTTTTTTTTTTTTTTTTTTTTGCCTACAAGTTTTGGGATTAATCTGTTTTGTCATTTTTTTGTTGGGGATAAATAAGCTTAAATATTGAATTTTGGATTGATTCCTTGATGGGTTTTTTATTTTCAGGTGTTGATTTTGTAAGAGGAGCTTAAAGATCACTGTTTTGATATGAATCTTCCTTTGTGATTTTTTGGATGAGTTTGCAGTTTTGGTTGGACTTTGTCTTTGATGGGTTTTTCTTGTATATTAATCTAGAAGTAGGGGCTGAAAGATCACTGCTTGACAAGGATTTTTCTTTGTGATTTTGGGAGATATAGTTGACGAAATACATAGTTTCAGATCGATTTGCTCGTGGGTCAAGCTTAGATTTTGATATAAGTCACATCTTGAAGTATAAGCAGTTGTGGATTAGTTGAGAGTTGAGAAAGTGGTATTGAAAATGGAGAATCAGGCAGTTCATGTGAATATCGTCAGGGAAGAGGATGAAGAAGATTTTTGTAGTTGTTGCGAAGATGAGGAAGTGTGGAAGGAGACTGAAGAATTGGTGAAGGAAGAGTCAAAAGAAGATCTTGATGAATTTTCAGTGAAGATGTTCTTCAAGGGCATCTCAATATCTGATGTTGAAGACTCTGGTTCTGGGATTTCTGGAATTGGAGTGGTCATGGAAAGATCAGCCAATGTTCCTGTTATTCAGGTGCAGAAAAAGCTTGATCTTTATGTTGAGGAATCTGTGGCTGAATACTTAGCTCTAATGGATGGTCTGGTGGAGGCTGCCCAAAATAACATCAGGAGGGTATATGCTTTTACCGATTCCGAGTTGTTGTTTGACCAGGTGAGCCATTCATTCATTCTGAAATTGGCATTGCTCTTCTAAAATTCTTAAAAATTTCTCAATCTCAGATGATAAGGTTTGCATAATCAAATTTGAAAATCGTTGCCATTGTTGATATAAGTTTTGCATGAGGTTTTAGAAATTGGCATTGTTATATGAGTATATTGCCATTGTTTTATCATTTTATAGTTTGTCATTCTTCAGAATTTCTTGATGCAAAACATAGAATTTTATTATTTTCTTTTTCAGTTTTGTTGCTTTTTTAATTTCTATACGCTGAAATTTAATTTTGTGTGGGTGTGTGTGTGTTTTTTTAAATTAATTCTGGTTTACTTTCATTTGTTATAAGGGGGGTTGTTTCTTTCTTTGGAGGGACAATTTTACGGGTTCATTACGAAATGTAATTTCAGCATTATGTATTCCACTTAAGAAAAATGAGACCAGTTTATATTTTTCGTGCGTCTATAACTTTCCTCTAATGATGAATTGCCTTGGCAAAGTTGTTCCTTTGGGTTGTAACTTGTAACTCCTATGCTTCTTGGGGCACAAGAATAGTGGATAATCTTGTAAACATGGTTCTAAATGAATCTCAGCATTAGCTCTTACTTAAAAGACAATATAAGAAGGAATTTGGGATTTGGTGACAAGGTATGGCAGGGAAAGTATTGAAGTATTCTTCTGGCTTAATAATTGAATCAGTCGTTGTCATTGACATTGAATTGGAGAATTATTTTTTAGTGAAAAAATGGTGCAAAAATGAACCTTTAGAACCAAGTATGAAGAGAAAAAATCACAATTATCTCTTTCTGGATTTACTTGAACCCATGAATTATGAACCTGTCATTAACATCGTTGTCAAGCATGAGCTTCTTTGATTTGGTCTGGATATGAAGTTGGTAGTATTTATTAATCTAAAAAAATTAATAAACAATGGATTTTCTATCAATCCATAGTTGCATGAGGTATGTATTCTCCAGACAAACTAAGATAGCACTACAGCTTGCTCACAAATGGTTAAACTGGCACTAAACTTGATCTTTTCTAATTTGGAATAAATAAGATCATGTCACATGGAGCCTACTACATTAATACCAATGGTTGTCTCTAATGGAAGGACAATTTTGAGACAAGAGGTAGGGAGGGGACATTGATAAGATTGAAAATTTAGGGAGGAGATGTAAAGTCTGAAAACTCCAAAGTTTTGGTTTGCTAGATAATTTATCTGTTTCTGGAATAAAAGATGGTGTCATGTCATTGCTTATGGGGAATTTCTTGATTTTACCTTACATGGATTTAATTGCAATAATGCATTTTTCAGCATGATTGTTATTGCATGTGATTGATAGCTAACAACACAAATAGTGTGTCTATATATATATATATATATATTTGAGTTTTTAAATGTGATTTGGTGATGTGGTGTGAATCTCTTACAGTTATCACATGAGGAAAAGCTTGAGATCCCGCTTCTGATGGCACTTAGGGAAAGGATTCTAGAACATGCCAGTAATCTTGAAGCTTTTGATTTGAAACTTGTTCCCAGTATTGATCTTGAGCAGCCTTTGCAATTAGCCCAAGTGGCAATTGGGGTTGTTTCTCTTCCTTCCCTGGGTGATAAATCACTTGAAAACTGTTTTATCTGTCGTGATGACAAGCAATCGCTGATGATGATTACTATGAAATGTTCTCACAAGTTCTGCTCGAATTGTATGAGAACCTATGTTGATGGGAAAGTGCAGTCCTCTCAAGTCCCAATAAAATGCCCTCAGATGGGATGCAAATATTACATCTCTACCGCTGAGTGCAGATCCTTTCTTCCAGTCACTTCCTTTGAATCTTTAGAGAGAGCACTTGCTGAAGCAAATGTTCTCCATTCAGATAGAATCTACTGCCCATATTCAAATTGTTCTGTCCTGCTTGATCCTCATGAATGTTTGTCAACCAGAGCAAGTTCATCTAGTCAATCAGATACTAGCTGTGTTGACTGCCCAGTTTGCCATAGGCTTATCTGCTGGGTATGTGGTGTTCCTTGGCATTCTTCGATGAGATGTGAAGACTACCAAAACCTCCCATTGGAAGAGAGAGATGATGCAGACATTACCTTGCATCGCTTGGCACAAAATCAAAGGTGGAAACGATGTCAGCAGTGCCGTAGAATGATTGAGCTTACTCAAGGTTGCTACCACATGACCTGCCGGTATGGGACTTTCTTTCTACTTTTTTCTGAGATTCTTATTTTAGAGAAGTTCATTTATTGAATGATGTAAAGCTGATCTGACCATGATTTATTCTTGGAATCTTAGAAACTGATTTTGATGTAGTAGCAGTGTGTTTTAGATATTGACCTTATAAATTAAATGCATCGGTAGCCTACAAACCTACCTTTATTGATGACAGAACAAATAATTTATTGCCCAGATCCAACCCAAATAGAAAGTGTTGTGACTACACTTACAAGTTACAGCAACAACAAAGGCCTAGTCCCAAATTTTTTGGGGTCAGCTATGGATCCTCTACAGATTAGTTAGGGTCAGCCACGTCTATTCTTTTCCTCCATCTTATTCAATCCAGCCATAAAAAACAATATAATCATTCTCTCTCACCTACATATCCCTTACCATCATATTGTACTTGTATAGATTATATTATTATTTCTAAAAAGTATCCTAACAAAAGCTGAATGGATAATAAGTAAAATATTAAGTCAATTTCGAAACTCTCAATGTTCATGCAGTCAAAGCTTTAAGAATAGAATTTTCTTCTTGTGATTATTAAACTTCAGACAATGCAACAGTTCCTGCAGGGATTTTAAGGTATCCAGTGCAGCTGATCCAAATATCAGTCCAGCCAATTAAAAAATGATAATCAATCTTTCTTGATAATTAAATTTTTACACCAGGTTTGGTAACATCAGATCTTTTCCAAAAATCATGTATAAATTATAGTGTCGATGTTTCGTTTATAATAGTAAGAGAACCAATCTGCCTTGGTCCTATTGAGCCCCAATTTGGCATCACACATGCTTAGGAGTATAAATATTGGCCTTAATGATGCTCCACAACCAAGAAAGGAATTGAAAGCTGAGAGAGAGAGATGCAAATTTTTCTTGATGTGGTGAATCTAACTTCTCAAGTTCTTTTGATGCCCATATTTTTCTTAGCTCTCTGGATAAGTGATTGGATTAGAAAATTTAGATACTAATTTTAAGAAAGTTGATTTCTATGTACATCATATTCGCCTTTGTATTTGTTAAGATTAACCTGGATTCATTTTGTTCTCTTTCTGCTGGGAGATGACACCTGGAGTGAACTAAATTTAGATCTTTACTCGTTGAATTTCCTTCCATACTTGGAAGCTTTCTTTTAATTTAACAAATGGAGTGGGATTTTCTGTTACTGCATCTTATGATTTGATTAAGGTGGGAGTAAGCTGTTGATGATTCATGTTAACACTCAAAGCACAGCTGCAACCATAAAGTTCAAAATGTTTATTTCTTATAATTAAACTCAAAATAACCCAGCCAAACCTTTATAAAAGTGTAAACTAAGTATGATGATTTTTAAGGTAAAGACAATAAGTTTAAAAACTAAATATTTTGATTCTGGTACCTTAGGAAAGATTTAGGATTGTTACGTCACTTTGCTTGGTATTCTTTCAATATTTTGTATGCACAAATGCACTGCATTATAGTGCTGAATTATGGATTATATTTATATTCAACTTTGATGGCATGATTTTAAGTTGCCAGAGACAATTTTGTTAACATCTCTCATTTTCAGGTGTGGACATGAGTTCTGTTATTCTTGTGGTGCGGAATATAGTGAAGGCCAACAGACCTGTCAATGTGCCTTTTGGGATGAAGACAACTCTGAAGACTTTACCCACTCTATGCAAGAATCGGAACAATGGGCATGGGAGACTTTCAATTCGCTCCCTATGATTATGGATGCATACTCGGAACAAGATTATGAGATATATCAATGAAGCAAAGACAGGATTCCTCTTGAAATTAGGAAAATAAGTTGCAGCTTCCCAATAATGCTTAAAGGGAGGGAGAGAGTTTCTCACTCTACTCCTCCAACTTCATTCACAGCCCCATGCAGAAATTGGCTCTTTTCTTTCTATGGAGTTTTCTTAGTCATTACATACTGGAAAATTGTGATTCCGATGGTCCTTGCATAAAATTGAGGAGGAGAATTTATGCTTGATCCATGGCTTTCTTCTCGAAAGAAAAGGAAATAGAATAGAGAACATTTCTTATGTAAGTGAACTGAGAATATTTACTATGTCACTGAATTTAAAAGTAAAGCTAATGAAATATATATTTCCATTTTAAAGACTGACATCTGTGGTTAGATGAGCAATGTTTTGGTAAATCATTCAAAACTGGTGCTCTTCTATGTTATCTTATAGGAGTTGCTGAAATTTACATTGTTGAGCTTCTTATAACCAGTTGTTTTGGACCAAATGGCATCTCGCATTCTCATACTTTGGTGGAGGGTGAGGTCATGGATGCAATCACAGATGGGTGTCCCAGTTGTATTTGCTAATCAGTTTAGCTTGGTGGTATGTTCATTTACTAGTGTGTAGCAATATCATGCTCCGTTTGAAATTGTACATTTTCAAAGTAACAACTTTTAAAAACTTCATATTTGGAATGTTTATTATAGGCATGGCTTTTTCAAACAGCCAATGTTTAAAAAGCTGAAAAAACAAAGGGTGTAACAAGAGTGATGGTTATTGTAGTGTTATTTATGCAAATTTTTGTGGGTGCATTTGGACAGATCAATGGTGTGGGGATTCTTCACTTCAATTGACTTTTCCGGTTGTGTATGAGATTGCCTCCAATAAAGGGGCATTAGTGGCCTCTTCTCTTGAACAGTTGGGGATAGAGGAACGGAGAAGTTGGAATGTTCGTTTCATTCGGAGACCAAATGATTGGGAAATGGGTGGTGTGGATGCATTTTTTTGTACCTTGGCTCTAATTTACTTCCAACTAAGAATGGAGATCGTATGCAATGGAAGTTGACAAAAAATGAGGATTTTGATATCCGATCGTTTTATAATAAGTTAAGAGGACTCGTGCCCATTATATTTCCTTGGAAAAGTGTTTGGAAGATTAAGGCTCCTCAGCGTGTTTCTTTCTTTATGTGGACTGCTATACATGATAAAATCCTTACAGGCGACAATTTGAAGGGTAAAGGGATAGACTTTGTTGACTAGTGCATTATGTGTCGTTGTAATGGGGAAACGGTAGATCATTTGCTACTGCATTGTGGTAAGGCTTACCGGTTGTGGAGTTTGGTGTTTAGATCTTTTGGAATTTCTTGGGTTTTGCTAAGATCAATTGTAGATACTCTCTTTGGTTGGTGGAATTGGTTTGAGAAGCATTCGTCTAATATTTGAAATTTAGCTCCGTTGTGCTTAATGTGATGTTTGTGGAGGGAGCAAAATTGGAGGATGTTTGAGGACATGAAAAGTTCCAATGATCAATTATTGGCATCTTTCAGTGGCTCCCTTTTTATTGATCTAGGTCTTGGGGACTCTCCTCTAGTGATTCTCTTCCTATGTTCGTTAGCTCCCTTCTTTGTAATTAGTATCTTTTCTTTCGGTTTTTATCATCTTTTTTTTACTTTTTATCTCTGTCTTATGATTTTCTTCATGAGTCAGTATTTTTGAATATACATCTTTCTTACTTATCAAAAAAAAGAATTTGGGGATGATATGACTTTGCTTGCATTGCACCACCATATTCTTGCTATTGAGTCCTATAAACAGGCTATAGTTCATAACCTAATATACATGTGAATTCAGAAAGAATCATGCATCATTTGATGAAAATCCAGCAATTATTTCTGTGGCTGTAGTGAAGTCTTTGCGAGTTACGCCCAACACTACTACCGGATTCCTAATTGTAGATGCTGATTTGAAGAAATGATGAGACGTGCTTAACAAGTAACAACAACCCAGAAATTACCAATTACAAATAACCAGACTGCAATGTACAAATATTCATTACCCAATTCCTAAATACAATCTTTATTATTAACAAGCAAGTCAAGAGAGCCGGTTGGCTACAATCTAAAACAGTAATCACAAGCTCGGGGCCTAAGTATAGAAGATAGATACTAAATACAGTGGCAAAACATTGGATACCCGATCTACCACCTCCATATTCACATCATAATCTTATAGAGTTATAGTACCTACCATGTATTTCATTTCAACGGGGAATCCTAATTCCTAACACCTCCCATTGACTCCACTCATAGCTTCCTTCAACAAATAGGTACTACTTTAAAGGCTGAATAGTCTGGCATAACTAACCCAAAGAAAACATGCAATTGCATTTACTGCCTTAGGGAAAAATTGTCACGCAGGTCAGTGGCCTTGAAAGTTGAAGCTTTTATCAAAAGGCCACACCTACTAACAGACAAAGAAATGGATTCCATTATTCATGAATTATGCTAGGCACACAAATTTTTTTCACAACTGTTAACATGGAAAATTGTGATTAGAAAATCACTTTCACACTGACAACACTTTTATTTGCACTATGACAGTATGTCAAAAAATAGAATCTCCATCCTGTATTTTGTGTTAAGAACATAATTGAAAGATTCTTATATAATATAAACAGCAAGAAACAAAAAACAATTGAAGCAGAGAGTAGACTCAAGTACTTTACTCACCCAACTAAAAGGTCATTCAAATAGCTTTTAGTACTAATCATTTCAAGTATGATGTAAACTAATTAGTAAAAGCCTACAATTAAAGGCCTGGTTGACTGGTTCAGTCTTATACCAACTAAGTTAGGACTGCATTTATTTATTTATTTATGATTTTATCTGCAGTCATGTCATAAACTGCTCTAGTTAAATTATTCAAGCCCCAGTGTTGAGATTTAATGGAAGAGTGTGGCTATCGTGACCTCAAATTTAACTAAAAAGGCAATCAAACAAGGTCCTATGTTACTAAGGCACATGTTTTCTCAGATATTTAATCGAATAAAATGATAGGCCTAGCACTTAAACCACAATAATGCATAGTGATGCCAGTCAATTGAGACAGCCTGATTAGAGCAGCTACTCAAGATAAATAGCAAGACACGCCATTAAAGCCACACTCCACTTACCTAAACTTCTGAGCGTAAATGTTTTCCACTTCCACTCAAGGACTCTAGGATTATCTAAATGTTCAGTAAAAGCACCATACCATAAAATAAAACAAAGAGGATACGCCAAAAGACTCTTTGCATTTGACTATCAGGAGGGACCATAATTCCTTAATTAATGTGGAGGTGACAAAGTGGGTGACTGGCTAAACCTTTTCCTTGCTGCACCAACCTTCAAGTAAAAGAAAGAAGGAATAAAGAGGAGAGAAAAGCTCAGAAAGCAGAGGATCATTGAGAAGTAAGCAACCTGGAGATCCCCCATATTCCAATTGTCATTTTGCTGAACTCCTATGATATGATTTTCTCTTACAATAATAATGTCTAATCAATTTAAAATCAATGCAATTGCTGAAGTACAAAATATATACTAGACTCTTTGATTCACCAAGTCCTTTATCAATGAAAATGATGGCATAAATGCAACATTACTCGTACCATTTGTAATAAGAGATAATTACGCATAACAAATGTACTTTAAAAATGCAAAATAAAACGCATAACAATTTATATATGCAAGTTCAGGAAATTTGTAAATGCACGATCAGGGAAATTTTACAACTTTATAAGATTAACTTTGACTTTTATTATGCAAGAACTAATGCAGGATCTGAGAAATTTTGCAACTCTAAAGATTAACTATGACTTCATTGGACAGGAACAGGTAAAGATGACATTTTGCATATGGGGTCTAAATCTAATTGCATGTGCAAGATCAAGAAATTTTGCGACTTTATAAGATTAACTTTGACTTCCATTGGGCATGAACAGGTAAAGATGACATTTTGCACATGGGGGCTAATTTGCACGTGCAAAATCAGGAAATGTTGCAACTTTATAAGATGAACTTTGACTTCCATTTGGCAAAAATAGGTAAAGATGACATTATGCATAAGAGGGCTAATTTGCATAATTGTATGTGCAAGATCAGGAAAATTTTGCAACTTTATAAGATGAAGTTTGACTTCCATTTGGCAAGAACAGGTGACAATAACATATTCTAAATGAAAGTTTAGGACAAAGATGAATGTAAGTAACTTAAGAATCAAATCCATCAAGAGTAAAAGTTGGATCCTCAGCACAATAGACTGCCTCTGAACGTCAAATTAACTATGAAAATGAAGGTTCAAAAATGGAAATTAGAAGAAAAAAAAAAAAAAAGCAGGCGCCGCAAGGGGGGTGGGGTGGAGAGAGAGAGAAAGGAAACCCTGTGTTTGAGTTCTTGGAAGATCAGCAAACTGAGACAGACCTAGCATACCAGTGCCACTCAATTCAAATTTTCTTTTCATTTCCCTCAGACTCACAGTATTGCCCACAAAAGAGAAATAGTTAGGACGTTTGTTCTCTAAATAGCAGCCTGCACAAAATTTAAGGCTCCCCAAGATCATTATAATTACTGGATCCAACTTTTCCAAAAAGCACAACATATTTACCTTCAACAACATAGAAAATCCAACAAGTAATGTGAAATCTGAAGGGATCTCTATTACTGAATAATAAATGTACAAGTGATTACGTAAGTGTGCTGTAGGAAAATCTACAAAAGATGTAGCCANAAGAAAGATCACAGCTGGCATTGATCCAACGGTTCCTTGCCGGAGGTTTTAGTTTGAGTGACCATCACCCCTACCAATCCCCACCCCGCTGTACAGACTCCTACGTAGATGCTATGAAAGATATCCATCAGCTTCCTTGGCTTGAGAGGTTTGTTTCTGTGATAAGTGACAACTACTATGAAGACTATATCCAATGAAGCAAAGACAGGATTCCTCTTGAAATTAGGAAAATAAGTTGCAGCTTCCCAATAATGCTTAAAGGGAGGGAGAGAGTTTCTCACTCTACTCACTCCAACTTCATTCACAGCCCCATGCAGAAATTGGCTCTTTTCTTTCTATGGAGTTTTCTTAGTCATTACATACTGGAAAATTGTGATTCGATGGTCCTTGCATAAAATTGAGGAGGAGAATTTATGCTTGATCCATGGCTTTCTTCTCGAAAGAAAAGGAAATAGAATAGAGAACATTTCTTATGTAAGTGAACTGAGAATATTTACTATGTCACTGAATTTAAAAGTAAAGCTAATGAAATATATATTTCCATTTTAAAGACTGACATCTGTGGTTAGATGAGCAATGTTTTGGTAAATCATTCAAAACTGGTGCTCTTCTATGTTATCTTATAGGAGTTGCTGAAATTTACATTGTTGAGCTTCTTATAACCAGTTGTTTTGGACCAAATGGCATCTCGCATTCTCATACTTTGGTGGAGGGTGAGGTCATGGATGCAATCACAGATGGGTGTCCCAGTTGTATTTGCTAATCAGTTTAGCTTGGTGGTATGTTCATTTACTAGTGTGTAGCAATATCATGCTCCGTTTGAAATTGTACATTTTCAAAGTAACAACTTTTAAAAACTTCATATTTGGAATGTTTATTATAGGCATGGCTTTTTCAAACAGCCAATGTTTAAAAAGCTGAAAAAACAAAGGGTGTAACAAGAGTGATGGTTATTGTAGTGTTATTTATGCAAATTTTTGTGGGTGCATTTGGACAGATCAATGGTGTGGGGATTCTTCACTTCAATTGACTTTTCCGGTTGTGTATGAGATTGCCTCCAATAAAGGGGCATTAGTGGCCTCTTCTCTTGAACAGTTGGGGATAGAGGAACGAGAAGTGGAATGTTCGTTTCATTCGGAGACCAAATGATTGGGAAATGGGTGGTGTGGATGCATTTTTTTGTACCTTGGGCTCTAATTTACTTCCAACTAAGAATGGAGATCGTATGCATGGAAGTTGACAAAAAATGAGGATTTTGATATCCGATCGTTTTATAATAAGTTAAGAGGACTCGTGCCCATTATATTTCCTTGGAAAAGTGTTTGGAAGATTAAGGCTCCTCAGCGTGTTTCTTTCTTTATGTGGACTGCTATACATGATAAAATCCTTACAGGCGACAATTTGAAGGGTAAAGGGATAGACTTTGTTGACTAGTGCATTATGTGTCGTTGTAATGGGGAAACGGTAGATCATTTGCTACTGCATTGTGGTAAGGCTTACCGGTTGTGGAGTTTGGTGTTTAGATCTTTTGGAATTTCTTGGGTTTTGCTAAGATCAATTGTAGATACTCTCTTTGGTTGGTGGAATTGGTTTGAGAAGCATTCGTCTAATATTTGAAATTTAGCTCCGTGTGCTTAATGTGATGTTTGTGGAGGGAGCAAAATTGGAGGATGTTTGAGGACATGAAAAGTTCCAATGATCAATTATTGGCATCTTTCAGTGGCTCCCTTTTTATTGATCTAGGTCTTGGGGACTCTCCTCTAGTGATTCTCTTCCTATGTTCGTTAGCTCCCTTCTTTGTAATTAGTATCTTTTCTTTCGGTTTTTTATCATCTTTTTTTACTTTTTATCTCTGTCTTATGATTTTCTTCATGAGTCAGTATTTTTGAATATACATCTTTCTTACTTATCAAAAAAAAGAATTTGGGGATGATATGACTTTGCTTGCATTGCACCACCATATTCTTGCTATTGAGTCCTATAAACAGGCTATAGTTCATAACCTAATATACATGTGAATTCAGAAAGAATCATGCATCATTTGATGAAAATCCAGCAATTATTTCTGTGGCTGTAGTGAAGTCTTTGCGAGTTACGCCCAACACTACTACCGGATTCCTAATTGTAGATGCTGATTTGAAGAAATGATGAGACGTGCTTAACAAGTAACAACAACCCAGAAATTACCAATTACAAATAACCAGACTGCAATGTACAAATATTCATTACCCAATTCCTAAATACAATCTTTATTATTAACAAGCAAGTCAAGAGAGCCGGTTGGCTACAATCTAAAACAGTAATCACAAGCTCGGGGCCTAAGTATAGAAGATAGATACTAAATACAGTGGCAAAACATTGGATACCCGATCTACCACCTCCATATTCACATCATAATCTTATAGAGTTATAGTACCTACCATGTATTTCATTTCAACGGGGAATCCTAATTCCTAACACCTCCCATTGACTCCACTCATAGCTTCCTTCAACAAATAGGTACTACTTTAAAGGCTGAATAGTCTGGCATAACTAAACCAAAGAAAACATGCAATTGCATTTACTGCCTTAGGGAAAAATTGTCACGCAGGTCAGTGGCCTTGAAAGTTGAAGCTTTTATCAAAAGGCCACACCTACTAACAGACAAAGAAATGGATTCCATTATTCATGAATTATGCTAGGCACACAAATTTTTTTCACAACTGTTAACATGGAAAATTGTGATTAGAAAATCACTTTCACACTGACAACACTTTTATTTGCACTATGACAGTATGTCAAAAAATAGAATCTCCATCCTGTATTTTGTGTTAAGAACATAATTGAAAGATTCTTATATAATATAAACAGCAAGAAACAAAAACAATTGAAGCAGAGAGTAGACTCAAGTACTTTACTCACCCAACTAAAAGGTCATTCAAATAGCTTTTAGTACTAATCATTTCAAGTATGATGTAAACTAATTAGTAAAAGCCTACAATTAAAGGCCTGGTTGACTGGTTCAGTCTTATACCAACTAAGTTAGGACTGCATTTATTTATTTATTTATGATTTTATCTGCAGTCATGTCATAAACTGCTCTAGTTAAATTATTCAAACCCCAGTGTTGAGATTTAATGGAAGAGTGTGGCTATCGTGACCTCAAATTTAACTAAAAAGCGAATCAAACAAGGAAAATCTACAAAAGATGTAGCCACTGAGTTGAAGAAAAAAAAAAAAAGCAATACACAAAATTACATAAAGGCAAAATGTACCAATTCAGTATCAAACTGCTATCTGGACATTATCTATCACTGATTTTGTCTATGAAAAAATAAATAAATAAAAATCCCTGTTAAATTGTAACTATACCAACCAATTCTGCCAGTGTATGACAGTGTAACTATCTATATATTTCAAAAAGGAAAGCAACCTCAATAACTCCATCAAATGGGAAAGATCGCAGCAGAATCACATACCATGAACATCAACAAGAGATGTCATTAGAGCCATAGCTAATAGCTTGAAGGCTTGAATCTGACATATTTGTCATCCAGCTTCGAGGGCCCTTCGATTCCCCTAATATGTTATACGCATATGATGGCCACCTTACATGCATCCCGCACGAGCTTGTGACGCCCATTTTGATCATCTTCTGTGTTCTCTCAAGAGCTATGAGACTTGAAAATGTAGAAAAGCTGTTGCCAACAAAGACATCAGCCCTTAAACACACTTCATAATCAATTGCTGATTGAATGAGATAGGGATACTTCTTGTAAATTCCATCAACACCCAATTTCTTCTTCTCCAAAGGAAGCAAGCCTTCCTTCCAACCATTCAATATAGAAGAATCTTCAAGAAGACTATCAGCCACAGCAAGGTAAACAACAGTTGGGGTCTTCAGGCCCACAATGTTACCCACTCTTTCAATAATCTCCTCCTTGCTGCTACAAATTTGGCTTATGTTTAATCTCTGCTCTAACTTCTTACAGTGAATCATCCAATCTATCTCTATCCTCATATGGACAGCTACATAAGGCACTAGCTGCAATGTAGACCCCTCAGAATTAGCCCCATCTTGTACAGGCTTGGTATTGCTTCTCAACTCCATTACTTTCTCTCTAATCTTTGTTACAACTTTATCTGCTTCTTTGGTAATCTCATCCACCAAAACTAAGCACTCAAAGACCTTGGCATAGTCCTCAACAGGCCAATGATCATGCCACAAAAAGGGGTTCTTCCCAACTATGCGTATCACCTCATATCCATCAATAGGGTCCTCTGTATGCTGTCTCAACTGATCTAAATCTCTCTCAATTGTCCACTTCCTTCCACTTCCTTTATGAAGCTCAAACACTCCAGTCTGATTAAAAAGATCCGAGTATCGACCCAATCGGACAAATCCAGCGCAGAGTGAATTGAACTTGTCAAATTGGAACACTTTATCAAAGGAAATTGGTTTCAAGAGATCAACTTCTTTGTAAAACAAGGAAGCACTTAAGCTAGGCATCAAAAGAGTTCGGTTCAGCATTCTAGCAGTTAGACAAGCTCTTGCTAATGCAATCTTTTGATTGTTCAAACCCCATACAATCTGAGGAACCTCCAAGAACTTATCTTTTCGAATTCCCAAGTCAGAATTTACTGACAAAGAGCGGTTGTGGAGTAAGACCAAGCTTTTCTGCTCAATTCCACCAGAGCCAGAGAATGTAATAGTAGGAAGTAGAGCAGCTCTAACAACCAGAGAAATCACAACCAAAATAACACATTTGCATGCTATTGAATTCAAATGCCGGCCAAAGAATTTGGATTGCCTACAATTAGACGATGATATGTCCATTTAAGATTCACTTGTAAATACTCAATCCCATGGGTTCAAGTCCAACACAACCAACTTGAATACCACAAGAAATCCACATCAATCCAGAGAAAAGTTGCACACAATCGGCCTAACCCTGAAAATTAACAGAACCATAAATCAATAAAAAGATCCAAAGAAAAAAAGGGGTTGATCTAAAACAGGACTAGGGATGAAAAAATTTGACAGGCTTTGCATTGCACCTGAATTCAAATGGGAAATGAAATGGGTGAAAGAAGCAAAAGGCATCCAAACCCAGATGCCAAACTCAAGGCAGAAAGCGCCAAGATATTCCCACGTGATACTCTCATCAAACTGCGTTCAGGTAAAGCATCATCAAAAGTCAAAACCATCTCTTTGAAAACACCAGAATTCACAAGAAAACAACAAAGTACTAGGAATGAGAAAGAATCGCGTGCAATGCTAAAAGAACTTCGAGGTGTCACGAGAGAGATAGAGACAGAGAGAGAGAGACTGGGGGTGTCTGTTGTTGTGTCTATGTTTGTTTCCAATGAAAAAACCAAAAACTGCAACAACAAAAAAATCTCACCTTTTTAGAACGCAATAACTTCTGAATCCAAATAAGCTTATGAGAAAAAAGGAATCTGAATTTTTTTTCTGGATTCTGAGCCAAAACGCAGAGACCCCAAAAGAGAGAGAAAGAAAAAGACAAAAAGAAAAATAATCATGCATGAAGAAAACGAATCCACAAAAGCCTGGATTCACGCAAACCAAAAGCAACCAGCCAAACCCATCAATGTCAACCGAAAAATCAAAACCAATATGATAAAGACTTTAAAAAACAACCCAAAAAAATCAAAACTAAATCTTTTTCTTTTCTTTTTTTAAGTAAAACCCGAAAAGAAATATTGGGATGATGGTTTAAACAGAAGAGGAAATAAAAAGAAAAGCAAAGGGGAAGTGAAAAGGAGTCAGAAGAAATAAGGGATGTGTACAGATGAGAGAGAAAGCAGAGAGAGAGAGAGATTGAAGGGTAATTGTCTAATCAGGGTGAGGCAAAAGGACATATTGAGATTTCATTCACAGTCAGACCAGAGGATTACCTGTACCAGTCAGTCAGTCCCACAAAAATTGACAAAAGGCCAAAGTTGGAAGGGAACCATGAGCTCCTAATTATGAGTTTTTTTAAACAAAGCAACTACTCCTATAAAGTATTGTATTGTATTGTATGCCTAAAAAGGTGTCTTCGACAGTTGGTACTCACTTGGCCACTTGATGCAGGTGAGCCTGGCCCTTTTGAGCTGTTTTTGTTTTTTTTTTTTTGTTTTGTTTTGGGAGAAAGCCCTTTTGAGCTGTTGAAATAGGCACTAGTTACATTTCTCACTAAAATATAATATAATATAATATAATATATGGTCCCTCTTTTGCCTTCAACTTGATGTTCACAAATATATATAAGTTTTGATCCACACGATTTTTTAATTCTCAATTCTCAATTCTCAAGGAAGCTGTTGTCGTCGTCATCGTCGTTGTTTTTTTTTTTTTTTTTTAATAAATTTTATAATTGAGCAAGGAAGTAAAAGTTGTTAAATTATTAACTAGAAATGCTAAATGATGTCCTTAAGATAGGAAAATTATTAGGTATTTTTAGAGTATTATAAATACGTAGTCTCTCATCTCATATGAATTAGTGGAATCCATTATTTATGCGAGATGAGGAAATACACATTTATGATACTTTAGGAGTATACAATGATTTCCCCTTAGGCTTCGCTTGGGAGGAGGGAATGGAATGGAATAGAATTAAATACAAAGAATAATTTTAGAATATTCTTCTCTTCTCTTATTTGGGAGTTTTAATGGAGGGAATGAGAAGTCCATTCCCTTGTTTGGGAGTTTAAGTGGGAGGGAATAGAATGAGTAAGAGGAAATACTCATTCCTCTCTATTCCCTCAAAACCTCAAATTTTATTCCTCTCGAAATTGGAAGGAATGAAAGGGAATGGAATTAGATTTAATGATTTTTTCACTAAAACTCCCAAAATACCCCTGTATATTCAACCATTTATTTTAAAATAGGGGTCTAATAGTAATATTGTCATAAAATGATTTCATTCCATTCCCTCTATGTTGCTCCCAAACAAGATTACTTACATTCCATTCATTTTCATTCCTTTCCATTCCTTCATTTTAAAACATCCAATTAAGGTTACTAAATTCCATTCCATTTCATTCTTTTCCATTCCTTTCCCTTACTAAAATACATTCCATTCCTTTCCATTCCCTTATGATCATCTCATTTCATTTCATTCCATTCCCTTATGAACTCCCAAGCGAAGCCTTAGGGTAATGGTTAACAATCCAATAAAAAAAAAAATTATGGGAAAAGAAAAAAAAAAGTGATTAATGTTTTGATAGCTTTTTCTATTTCCCAAAAGAGTGATGTCAAAATTTTCCTAAAATTGATTGATAACATTTTCTCAAAAAAAAAAAAAAAAAAATGATTGATAACCATTCTTCTAAGGGCACCCGTTAGCATGACCTATTATTAATAGAAAAATGCTAATGAGTGTCGTTAGGGCATTGGTTAATAATTTATTTAAAGAAAATTTTTATGAAAAAAATAATAATAATTAATATTTTAACAGCTTTTTTTTATTTTTCATAAAAAGCAGTATCAAAACTTCCCTTATTAATATCATATACAAAAATATTATGCCATGTTGCTATTAATTATGCTCATTATTTCAAATTATTAGCTGTCATTATTTGGGAATATTACCCCTCTCAGTATGGAGCTGGTATCTCATGCGCTCGGGATATGAGATTTATGTCTCATTAATATGTGTAGGGCTTACATGTCATGAGACATAAGTCTCATAGGTCGAGTGCATACAAAACTTTCACTGGGGTGTGTGGAGTTCGAGCTATTTCAAACTAAATACGAGTTAACTTCAGTATACTGGAATTGATACGATATAGACACGTGTTTAATTTTTGCTAAGTATTTGCATTGTGTGGAGTAATGAAGCTAACCCCTATCCAATCACTATATATATATATATATATATATATTGATTATGAATAATAAAATTTACTATTGTTTTCTAATTTTTTTTTTTTTAAATGAAGAATGAGTTTGTTATTACTATTGGGAGGGTTGTTTTTTGGAAACACATACTCTTAGTGTGGAAATAGTGTTGTCGAATAGATTTGGAGAAATTTTAGGGAGATTGGAGTAAATACCCAAGCTAGCATTAACATTTTTCACTATATATATATATATATAAATAATAAATAGAGGCAAACTTACTGAAATCTTTAAGTAACAAATAGTAAGCATGTCTATTTACAAATTTATTAAAAATGAATAAACATAGGATTATAAATAAAAAATGAAGTTTAACAAAATTATAAAGTAATTAATTAAAAGAAATGAGATAGAGCAAATGCATAGTAAGAAATGTTATGTTTACAACATTTTTATAACAAATCATACGTGGCAGGTTATTACCAATTGTTATTGATTAACAAAAAACTAATTTTAGCGGTAGATTTAAATTAAAACCAATAATAATTAACAACCTATGAATTATTGTAAAAATGTTATGATTGTAGCACTTTCCAATATATAGTTACAACAATTCGAGGAAGGGAAAGGAATTCTAAAATGCACCAAAATAGTGAATGACTCATCAAAAGATTCAAAACATATGTTCCAGAATCCAATAAGAGGAAGGGAAATGAATTCTAAAATGTACCAAAATAGTGAGATGGATGTTTTGCAATGGTCACACATAATCTCATATAGAAAATTCCAATGCTACTCTATTTTACAATTCTAAAAAGTTTCTTTATCATTATAGCATACCATTTTACAATACCTCCACATCCTAAACTTCTACTTCCCTCTTTTACTCATTAAAATAATATATCTACATAATAAAATAATATATCTCAAAATTATATATTTTCTCTCTCATCTCTCTCCTCTCTCTACATAATAAAATATTATTATTTTTTTACAATACTTGCTACAATGCAATTCTATGTTTAGAATTGTACTGTAACAGTATTGCAAAAAAATTTGCAATACTGCAGTTTAGCATTCTCCAATGCAGATGGTTTTGGAGTTTAAAATTTCAAATTTTCCTTAAATTTGGCATTAGCATTTCTCAATGCTAATGCTCTGACATTGCAATTGCAAGTTTCCAATTCATCCATCCCTTAAAATAATGTGAGCATGTGATTATTATTTATTTTATTGTAATAATTAATTGTTAATAATAATAAATAGCTACTTGCACATGAAAAAGGACATGCACAGATCACAACCTTCTGATGTATGGAGGGCGGTTTATGAAGGGGAGGGGGGTCCTATACGTGGATTTCCACTAATACCCCTTTTGACATTCTTACCTCAAAGTTTACAAAATTAAATGTTTATCCGCTATTTATTGAAGCTAGTACGTGTTTTTGACGCTCTATATTTTTTTAGATTTTATTTTAGTTTTTTAATTTACTTTTATTTATTTCAGTCTTTTAAATTTTAAATTTATTCAATTAAAATTTTTTTATTAACTTTTGTTAAATTTTTTTAAAAAAATCTGAAAAATATTTTTTATCATTAATTGAGTTTTTTTTTAATTTAAAAAATTTTAAAAAAAAATTTTAAATTGAAAAATTAACCACAACATATAGCAAATGTTAATAAAAAATATTAATTAAATAAACTTAATAGTTAAATGACTGAGATAAATGAAAACAAATTTAAGGGATTGAAATAAAATTTGAAAAAACTTAATTAATTTTTTTGCATTTTAACCAAAAATAATAATAATAAAAATAATCTCTATGTGAGAATTTTAACTTAATTTAAAAAGAAAAAGAAGAAAAAAATATAGAGATTATTTGTTGTCAATGTCATCACTCATCAATTTGCAGGTTGGAAAGTTATTGGACAGGTAGTAGTTGCTTTAATGAAGGCAAACTCATCGCTCATCATTCATTGTGGGAAAGTTTCGTTTTTTGCGAGGGCAAACTTATAAATTTCAAAACAACAGAGAAACAATTTTATGGCAGTACAACTCAATATATGATGACTGATGATTACACAGTACGTTGCAATAATATACTCAAGACTTGTGCTTATCTCAATTCTTTTAAATTACCTTAATTACTGGATGATGTATATAACAGTCTATTTTCTACTCTTAATTATAAACCCCATTCTCCCAGTTAATATGAGCCTAGTACATAAAACACTGTAACTCGTAGTTGGAGGAATATCCTTTCCACCTCTTTCTTCTTGACAAGACTAGACTATTGTTATTTGATGAGAAATTATAAGATTCTCATTATAGATAAGTCATGTAATCTACTGTTCCAGTAAAAAATTTTAACTTGTTTAAAATTGTGAAATTTTAAATAAAAACTAAATAGTAACTTAACAATTTTAAATAGGTAGGAGTCTTTCATTAGAATAGTAAACAAATGACGTAGTCTACCATGAAGACCATATAATTTATCATAGAGAACGACCTAACTAGGCCCGCTTCTAAACCTTAGATCCACCGTTGTCTACTTCAATGATTTGCAGATATTTCATTTAACCATCTAGGATTGGAAACTACCAAAAACCTACCTCAATAAACTTGAGACCTCACCATAGAGTTGTACATTGGGATTGATGAGTTTATATCAAAAACTTCTTCTTTTTTTATTCAAAAAAAAAAAAAAGGGGTCGAACTTGAATTTTGTATGGACTACATGAAGTTCCTAAAATAACATATCACCTTGTTTTTACTATTGTTTGCAATATGATTCGAAAAATCAAGGAACAATGGAGGCAAAAAATTAACTCACTTCAAAAAACACCACTTTGCTTAATAATAACTCAACTAAGGAGCACATAAAAAGAGATGGTTATTATTATTATTTAGATGATTATAACATGCTACTAACTCAGCAGCTCGTACCATTTTTCTCTAAACCCTTAAATATTTTATACATGAGAATGTGCCAGTTCAGTTACAAAGCCTTTAGCAATCAAGATAGTTAAAGCCACTTCCAAAATAATTCTTACTGTCCACTTGTATCGTAAGCCCAATGAATTAGATGGGCAGCTAAAGTTGTTTTAAAGGAAAGTTATAGTAAATTAAAGGATTCTAAACTGTGCATGGATCCTTAAAATAAATTAGACCATTTAGTGAAATTGGAAAATTGCATCCGTCCAGAAGATATCTATCCAGATGAGCTCAAGCTTGAGTGGATGTGATGTGAGTTTAGCTAGGTTGAGAGCATTTCTAGCGGTCTAGTCATATTTTCATCCAATTTGGAGAGTAATTTTTTATTATTATTATTTATTCTGACCTCCTACTCTTTTCAATTTTCAGTAAACACTCTATCATTTGATTAATTTCTTTATTGTATTTAAATATTATTTCTTTATTCTTACTTTAATCTCCTTTTATTTTTTATTTTTAATCTCTCTCCATTCTTTTGAAAGGAGAGAGTGAAAGAGAAACTAATGTTTTAGTTTGACTTCAACATTTTTATCCTGAAAAATTATTTTGCTAATGAACATTAACTTTTGAGACCAAGAGAGTGATTATTATTCATGAGAAAAAACTTTTTGCAATTTAGAGATTCTGTTGGAGTTATATTTCAAGGGTTTACTCTCTAAAGTAGAGAAAACTTTGACATTGATTCAATTGAGAATTTTCCAAAAAGAAATTATCTTTAGCGATGTAAGTAGCTAACCTGATACTTGCGAATATTTGGGGAGTTTGAAACTCCAAACTGTCATGAACCTAATTTCTACTTAATTTATAAATTCCATTTAAAAAAAAAATTACTCATATAATTCCTCCTTCAATCATAATACTTTCTTTCAAATTTTGTATAGATTTCACTTCTTGATTATGTTACAATTTTGAAAGAGACAATCCGTTGCTTTGTTCCCCCCTAACATGGAAATTTAAAACTCTTTAAATACCTACTTATACTTCTGGGTATGTTTAGTCCCATCGTTCCGTGTTGTTGTAAAATAATATGTTTACCTAAGGATTAAAGAATAAAAGGAGAGAAGTCAACGCATATAATTTACGTAGTTGAGCAATATATTTACATTCAAAGAAGGAAGTGGCTAATAATTTACTATATGAGAAAATAGGGTTACAATTGTGTTTATGTAATCTATTATATGAGAAAAGTATTGTCTTGCTCATTGTGCTCTACTCCACTGGGCTACACCCGCAATGCCTCCGAGCCAATAGTCCAATGTCAAATATGAGCCAACTCTAACGCATAGAAATTAGGTAATTATAAAAAAGAATTTTTCAGAATTAATTTCAAGACGCTTACTAGAAATTTTAAACACAATATCTTATAGGTCTTATGAAATCTTAGGAAACGCAAACCTTAGCCCCAACACTCCCATAAAAGTAGTTATCCATTCCTTTATCAGTTGTAGCAACACACTTATTCACGAATGAACATATTAATAAAAGTAGAATATAGTAAATAGAAGGAAATATCTATCAACACGGCAAATGGCCGAGTGGTAAAGAACTTGAATCAACAAGAACTTTCGTCTTGAGTTTGAGTCTCCCTCCCACTAATGAGTGCGTTTGTGTGTCCATCTCCTTTTTGGTTGTCTTGAGCATGTAGGGTCTCATACTTACGCATTTTTTATTATCTCTAACCCAATAAAAAAAATGAAAAAAGAGAGACAGAAATGTTCTATTAGTGTTATATATATAGATAATAAAAGATGTTCTATTAGTAAGAGTTCGGTTAACAAATTCCATTTATTAATAATTTTTTTTAATAAAAAATTATTAAAAAATTATAGTTATTTTTTCATCTTTCCATGAGAAATGTACTAAAATAGTTGATTAACGAACGCAGGCACCCATTAGTAAAATCTTAGTAGTATTTGAACAGCATGCACAAGCAGTCAGATGCACATAAAAGTTGGAAGATGGAACCTGTCCAGAAAAGATAAGGGAAATGGGAGGGATAGGGTATCGTTGACGGCATATAAAAACGAGAATAGCCGATCGAAAAGGAACAAAAGTACGGTGTCAGAAAAATAATATGAGACAATGAGGGTCGGGTGAGTGACAATTGCTACAGTATCTAGTACAACGTGGTCCGTGCATTATGCCAAAGCCACTGCCACTGCCACTGCCACTGCCACTGCCACATCACAATCGCAATCAAGCCCACACATCTCACGTGTGCTGTACCTGTCTGTGTTATTATGGAATACGGAGCATTGTATTGTATGTGTAGCGTGTAGGGCGGGTGTTCACTGTTCAGTCATCACCGTTGCAGTGTTGCGAATCTCACAAGTTCTAATAAAATAAAAGAGCAAGGATTACAAATTTTGCCACGGTGGTGGAGTTGTACCCTCACTGTTTTTACTCCACCATTTGCAATTTCATGCAAATAAATTGTGATAAAAATTGTGGTTTTAATATTTTTTTAAAATAAAAATTGACAAACATAGACACAGTAGTCTTACTTTGAGTAATTCTCCCTTAATGTTCTGAAAGCAATATTTTCTCCTCCCACATAAGAAGTAAGTCTCGTGATAAGACCCACGCGTAAAATTCCCTCTTAACGTGAGAGCTAAATTTTTCCCTTACTTTGTCGTATGTGCTCTCTCTAGAGCAATTTCCAACCCAAAAGCCAAAAGGGCCAAACCCAAACAGCTTTTACAGGTGCTTTTCTAGCTCACGAACCTATGTTACTGCCTTTGGAGTTTGGACTTATATTGAAATGTCAAAAGCATCTATGCGTGACAGTCAATAAAGTTGAGTACATATAGGTATATACGGTTCTCCACTCTTGGGACTTGGGAACCTGGCTCTGGCTGCTTCCTCCGCCAGAGATAAAACTTGATGGTCCTACCTTGATAAAGAAGACAACAATTGCCTTCCAATTCATGGAACACAAAATTAATGGACCTACCCCTGATAAAGAAGACAACAAGTATTGCCAATTATGCAAAGGAAATAAAGGTTCTATGATGTTGCATATTATTAACTTCTATTGACTCGGTATGATTAGTTTTAGTCTTTTTAAGTGGTTGTTGCCTACTCTTAAGCTAGAGTTTGAATTAAATTTGAAGTAATTTTGTAGATTAGAGTTCAAATAAGGTAATATTGATCAACTAAAGTGCTTGCTCTTTTGAATCAATTTTGTTAGGCTTTTATGGATGTATTTGGGTTGAATAATTTGAATAGTGTTATAGTTGGGTATGATTAAGAGGTGATTAAAGGTCGTAAGGTTTTGATTTGCTCAAAGATAATGAGTTAATATGATTTTTTGTCTAAATCAATTTTGACCTAATTTGAATTCGAAATGAGAGATATATAACTATTTGAAATTAACAAAATTGTGTTTCCGAAAGTTCCCTCAAATCTTAGTAAATGCTCACTTGAACAAAAATGGTGATAGACACTAAATTGACATTGAAGGTTTGACAACGTAATAGTAGATTCTTATAAACAATTTGTTAGTGAATTTAGTATAGGATTTGATCATTGGAGTGGTTTTCTTTTGAAGATGTTCTTCATTGGTTTTTCACTTCATTATGAAATTTGTGTGCCTATATATAACTTTCATTATTATTGTTTTAGATTTAGTGATTGATTACTGTGGTTGAAATACTTGATTGGATTATATGTTTGGAACACCCTTAATTTGTTAAATAAATCAATTAATGTCGCATAAGTGTTTGGGGTGTAAACACTATTTTTCAATTGATATCATATCTTAGAGCCTTATATGTGACTGATAATTGGCCTTAAAACTTTGGAGGGTCATCGAACATTGTATTAAGGAGGAGAGTGGTGATTTTTATTTTTTATTTTTGATGATAGATCTACCTTCTCCTCTAAAAGGACTTGAATAAAATCTATAACATACTGGATGAGAATTCTTCCTTGAAGGTTACAAGGAGTAGAGGTTACAAGGGAGGACCGCTGAGGCAAAGAGTGGGGAGGGGTTATAAATATAATCCCTGGGTACATGCTTAAAAAGACAAAAAGAAAAAGGAAGTATTAAGGAATCTAAAATGTCCTCAATAATTTAGTGTCGTTTTCTGTCTTGTTAAAAAAAAAAAAAACAAAAAACTAGAAAGTAAAGATTAAAGTTACAAATTGTACCAATGATATTTTCCAAGTTGGTGTAATAAATAGACGTGAATCATCACTCTACAATCCCTACCGCCCACTACTCTCATCCCATTCCCGCAGCCCTAGCCTTGACAACACCTCAGGAAATGACTCCATCACCATTCACATCAAACACTTTTGGTACTGTTTTGTTTGATATGGAATGGAATCATCATAAAATGATAAAATTGACAACAACCACAACTCACTAGGCCCAGCCTTGCCCTGGCTTATTTGTTTTGGACTCCTATTTTTAAAGAAGCCAATTTAGCCCAATCTCTTCCTAGAGATCATGAGACCTTGTGGTCCAAGAGTTGATTGGGCTGGACCCATGTCTGCAAAGTCTAGTAGTCTTCATCTTAATCTTGGGTACCTCTCTGACTCTCTTTCTGGCAAAGACAGAAACAAAGAAAAGAAAGAAAGAAAGCAGTAGTTTCTGCTTATATAGAGAGAGTATGAGTATGAGAAAGCATTGGCAATTTACATACCAGCACTACCACCTAACATTAAGACATTGTTCTCACAAGCATCATGCTTTCCACTTCCACTCTTCCACCACTTTATCACCACCACCTCATCTTCTGCAACCTCTTCCACGTCGAGCCAAAAGCCACCAATTTGCCCACCTTTTGCAATTGCCAATACCCCCATCACACTCACACAACCCCATTTTGTATTACCAGACACTTCACGCTCAACTTGTCGTCTCTGGCTTTCATAACCAAGTCTTTCTTGCCAACATTCTCCTCCACAGCTACTCTAAATGTAGTCGTCTACGCGATGCACGCTTGTTGTTCGATGTAATGTCTCAAAGGAATTTGATTTCTTGGTCTTCATTGGTATCTATGTACACCCGACATGGTTTTAATCAACAGGCCTTCATTGTGTTTACCCAATTTCTCACTAGTTGTGATGAGAATCCTAATGAGTATATTTTAGCTAGTGTTTTTCGGGCTTGTTCGCAATTGGGTGGAGTTTATGAAGGTGCCCAGCTGCATGGTTATGTTGTTAAGACTGGTTTTGAACAAGATGTCTATGTGGGTACCTCCTTGATTGATTTTTATGCAAAGAATGGTGATTTGGATGAAGCAAGATTGGTTTTTGATGTTTTGGCAGAGAAGACTGCTGTTACTTGGACTACAATCATAACGGGGTACACGAAAAGTGGAAGAGGTGAAGTATCTTTGCAGTTGTTTGAACAAATGAGAGAAACTGATGTTGTTCCTGATAAATATGTGCTCTCCAGTGTTTTGAGTGCGTGTTCAATGCTTGAGTTTCTTGATGGAGGGAAGCAAATTCATGCTTATGTGTTGAGGAGGGGAACGGAGATGGATGTTTCCGTAACTAATGTGCTTATAGATTTCTATGCAAAGTGTGGCTTAGTGTATACAGCACGAAATTTATTTGATCAGATGGTGGTCAAGAATATGATAGCCTGGACCACAATGATTGCAGGGTACATGAAAAATTCATTCAATTTGGAGGCCATGAAGCTGTTTGCTGAAATGGCCAGATTGGGTTGGAAGCCTGATGGATTTGCTTGTACTAGTGTTCTCACTTCGTGTGGTTCACTTGAGGCTTTAGAACATGGGAGACAGGTGCATGGTTACACTATTAAGGCAAACCTTGAGTATGATAATTTTGTGAAAAATGGTTTGATTGATATGTATGCAAAATGCAATTCATTGACTGATGCAAGAAGAGTTTTTGAAGGTATGGCTGATCATAACGTGGTATCTTACAATGCTATGATAGAAGGATACTCAAGCGAAGAGAAGTTGCATGAAGCATTGGATCTTTTCTGCGAGATGAGGCTTAGATTGTTAGCACCAAGCCTCTTGACGTTTGTAAGCCTTCTTGGTGCATCGGCTGCACTATTGACATTAGAACTGAGTAAGCAAATTCACAGCCTGATCATCAAGTATGGGGTCTCCCTGGATGTATTTGCTGGCAGTGCTCTGATAGATGTTTATTCCAAGTGTTCTTGTGTAAGGGATGCTAGGCTTGTATTTAATGAGATAAATGAAAAAGATATTGTAGTATGGAATGCAATGTTTTTTGGATATACTCAACAGTTGGAAAATGAAGAGGCTCTCAAACTCTACTCAGAATTACAGTTGTCAAAGAAAACACCTAATGAATTCACTTTTGCTGCATTGATCACTGCAGCCAGTAACCTAGCAAGTCTCCAGCATGGTCAACAGTTACATAACCAAGTCATAAAGTTGGGAGTAGACTCTGACCCTTTTGTCACAAATTCCCTCGTGGATATGTATGCTAAGTGCGGATGTATAAAAGAGGCCCACAAAACATTTACTTCCACATTTTGGAGAGATGTTGTGTGTTGGAATTCCATGATCTCAACATATGCACAGCATGGGGAAGCAGAAGACGCTCTTCAGATGTTTAAAGGGATGATAGATGAGGGAGTAAAACCCAATTATGTCACATTTGTGGGTGTGCTCTCAGCGTGTAGCCATGCAGGGCTTGTAGAAGATGGGCTTCGTCACTTTGAATCAATGGCACATTTTGGAATTGAACCGGGAACAGATCATTATACTTGCATAGTTTCTCTCTTGGGCCGAGCAGGTAGAGTCACTGAGGCAAGGGAATTTATTGATAAAATGCCAATAAAACCAGCAGCAGTAGTATGGAGGAGCTTGCTCAGTGCATGTAGAGTTGCTGGTAATGTTGATATCGGGAGATATGCAGCAGAGATGGCAATTTCAGTTGATCCAACAGATAGTGGATCATACATTCTACTTTCTAACATTTTTGCATCTAAAGGTATGTGGGAAGATGTCAAAAGGCTGAGGAAAAGAATGGACTCTAATGGGGTGGTAAAAGAACCCGGAAGCAGTTGGATTGAACTGAATAAAGACGTTCATTCATTTATTGCAAGGGATAGAGCTCACAGCAAGGCCAATCTTATTTATTCAGTTTTGGACAATTTAATTCTGCAGATCAAAGGGGTTGGTTATGTGCCTGACACTTTTATGCTTCTCATGACTGATTAAGAGGAAAGATGGTGGTAATTAACACCCTCAAAAGGCCAAGCTTTTGATCTCCTGAGCTATTGTAGGATGAAGTGCTCCATCATGCAGCTTATCGGAGTGATCCTGAGCTTGAAGGGATCAGCATCCTGAAGATGTTTGTATTTTGGGCTTTTGTGGACTATCCTAGTGGAAAGAGTAATAACTTATGCAATAACAATCTAGCTGAATTGTGGCATGGTATTTACAACTTAAGAGGGAGACCAAAGGGAATGTACATGGCTACATGCACATTTAAAATGTATTTCTCCATCCACATGCAGTTTGTAAGAAAAGAAAGTTTATACACTGAGAACTCTAAGCTACTTCATGTCAACGTCACAAAAGCCCAACTTGGTCCTTTGTGAGCAGCTCCTTGCTTTTTATGCTACCTTAATGAGACAACGTTTCTGAATCTTCTACATTGCAAGATTGGATATAAAGAATTAATGACTAGAGTTGTTGGATTTGCTTTAGATCACATAACATGCAATGAGGTCATGACAGTGGTGTAAGGCGGAGTATTTCTGCTGGTTACTGGATTTGATGACTATGGGCCACAATTATACCTGGTAATGTTTCCCTGATAAGCTTTAAATTATAGTTACTAACTGGCTGCAATTTATGTCTAGATCATCTAATAGGTTGCACCTCTGAACTTGTTGGCATACAGTAACCTTCTTCTGCACTAAATTTATAAAATTCTTTTGTCTTTGCCTTGTCTCAATTATAATATAGTTTACTCTTTAAGAGATTAGTTTGATGCTGTTAGTGAAGAATCTTTAGAAGGGTATTCATAAAGAGGAGCTAAGGAAAATTGTACAGCCTTCATCCTCTATTATTCACTTATATAGGAGAGTTAGTTACAAATGGATAAGAATATTCTTGGCAGTTGGTGGAGACACCTCACCACTAGAGTATTCTAGACTCTTTTAGAAGAGTACAAACCAATAGTACCACTTATGCAATATTAGCTCTCTACAGATCTTGTCATACGGCTGGCTGAGTTACAATTTGATCATAGCTGGATTGTGAGAGTTTACTGTTTAGCAAAATCTTTTTAGGGGGATTTTTAATAAGTAAACTAATTTGATTCAATCAAAAATTAAAATTTTAATCAATTTAAGCATTTTGGCCAGCTGTAACTGTGAAATTTCCACTCAGGTTGTAGCATAAAAAGAGAGTATAATTATTTGATGAAAGTAAAATTATATCTTTTCTTCTAGTACTTTGGCATATAAGTTAATTCTACAATTGTTGATTGTTATTATATATTTTTCTGTAGGTGGATTACTATTTCTCATGGAAGGCCTTGGCAATGGGGAAGAATGTTTCAAATGCAAAAATATTCCTAGAGAAGAGGTATTTGATTTAGAATTTTGTTGCCACTTACATTTCAAACTGGTTTAAGAGCTGTTGCTTCCTTATTCTAAATTTTTTATGTTGTTAATATTAACAATAAGTTGAGATTAAAGAATGTAATCCTTTCACATGCACTCTGTTTGTGACTTTTTATGATGCAATTACATGATCTGGTTCTAGGAGCATTTAGCCTTATATGCATGCTGGACTGAGTACATTCATCTAGCAACATGGTTTTCCAGAAGATATACATTGCATGTCCTATACCATTTTCTTATCGATCCATCATAGAGTTACTATATCGACTTGCATTGATATATTTATGTGTTTTACAATAACCGATGTACGATATTTTCACTTAACTTTATTATCTGTCAAAACCACTCCCACACACTCTTTACCCCCCAAATTTTTTTTTGTTAGGTTTTGCCAATTCTTCTGTCACTTGAATATGAAGTTGACTATGTTTCCCTTTCCATTATAGTACACCGTACACAGATGATATGGAGCTTGATGATGCTGTGCATACGGCTATTTTGATGCTGAGGGGTAACTAATTGTTAAGCTTCTTTCTTTTTGAAATAAATATATTTAAATAGCTTTGGTGGGGAATGGCTAGAATGATAAAAACTTAGGGCATTCTTGATGTGTATATGCTTATGGGGTGATGCTTGTCAGAGAAGATGTGGACGATGATTGAGGCTGAGGATCGCTGAGTAATTTTTTGGAATGGTCTAACTTCATGATGCAATACGTTGGTTTAAGACATTGGCTTCTTGGAGAAACCAATTTGCATTCCTGCCAGAATGGGTATTACATGGAGCCAATCCTGGAGAACGGAGATTTCCTTTTGTGGTTGTGAGTTGTCTCTTAAATGGAATGGTTGAAATGCAACGGTTAGTTGCTTAGTAGGGGAAATTGAGATAGGAATAATCGAGCTCTGAGCTTAGGACTGGCTCGCTTGGGCTGGTTGATTCAGGTGAGAAAGCCCATGACTGGTGCTAGAGAAGTTCAAGCCAGGCCTCAATTTGCTTTGGGCAAGAATGGGCTATGTTGAGCATACCTTTTCAGAATGACGATGAATGCTCCTTCTCTGTCATTACCAATTTAATAATGGCAACATAATAAGCCTCTTTTCCTTGCTCTCCTATCTAATTATCTTCCTTCCCTTCAAAAATTATCCTTTATGTTTCCTCAAATTATTATTGATACTGTCCTCATTATATTCAGATTTTTCAATCATTTCGAGTCCTTTATGATTCTCTGATCGTGAAATTTCTTTTTTACTGAGTAACTGATACTAATAAATCTGCTGTGCTTGCTTTTTGCAGAGTAGGAACCACAGCTAAAAATGATGATTATTTAGCTGAAGTGGAGTAGCTTGCTCTTGCCAAACAGCTTTGAAGAGATATTATTAATCAAATTAAAAATAAAATAAAAAAGGTTGCATTCCTTCACATTGTAGTAGGGGTGATCAATTTGATGTAGGTTAATTGATTTTGAATTGATTGGATTAAATTGCCAACCTGTCTGAATTGGAGAAGCAAACTGTTGAGCCAATAGACTGGCGTCCCTTTTTCCTAGGGCTGTAAATAAACCAAGCCAACCATGAGCAACTCGGGCTCGGCTCGATAAAAAACTTGTTCATATTTGTTTGTTTATAAATAAGCCAAGTTTAAGCCTTAGTTTTAGACTCGTTTAATAAACAAGCCGAGCTCAAAAAAAAAAAAAAAAGTTTACAAACAAGCTCATGAGCTATTAGGTTTAATACAAAATAGTTCAAGCATAGACTCAATTATAAGTTTATATGTGTTAATTAAATATACTCATTACACATATCTTAATAATGACATGGCCAACATGAGACTATTACCCATTACCTTAATTTTTTTTATCCCTTTAAATTGACTAAGAACCACTCTAGACTATAGTTACATTTTAAAATAAATAAATTAATTAAGTGGGCCACATATAATCCTTTCCTATCAATCATCTAAAATAAAGTTATGAAACATGTTAGTATTTTCTCATTCATAATAGTAACAAACAAGTATTTTTATAGTTCTTCACCATCTAATGTGAATGTAAAAATTGTATTTTGAACAATTTCTGAAGCCGTAGATAATGAATGATGAATGAATAAATTTAATTATATAAATTTTTAATTTGAATAATGACTAATAATAAGTAGAACTAGAGGCATAATAAAATTAGTATATAAATTTTTTTTTTTTTAATTTTAGAGATTTAAGCATTTGATAATGTCATTTTTTTAGATCTCAAGCTTAAATGCTTGACCTGAGCTCGAGTTTGAGCTTGACATTGAGCTTGAGCTTGGCTTGACTAATTAATTAAGCTAAGCTAAGTTAAGCTCAAGCTTTTTAGCTTTCCCACGAGCTCAAGTTCAAACACTATTTTTAGACTTGTCACAAGTTCGAGCCAAGCTTAATCTTTTAAATTTTCTTAACAAGCCAAGCTTGAATATGCATTACTCTACATAGTTTGGCTCGTTTACATGCCTATTTTTTTGGTTTATTGGAGACTATAAAATTCCTTGTCACCTAACACTATCATTAAGAACAGCAAAAGCTGACGTTGGTATGGTTTAATACTTTTAGTTTAGTTTTGAGGGGATTTGTAGGATGTAAGTTAGAATTGGATAGGATAGGATCACAAGAATGACATAGGATTGTTGGATTTGGTGGCCTACACTATAGTTTTTATCGGATTGTCTAGTATGGAAACATGAATCATTTTTAAATACCCAAATCTTTTGTTTTTTTTTTGTTTTTTTTTGGAGAAAGAAGACATCAGACTTTATTGAACCAGAGGGGCCAAATCAGCTTGTACAAGATGATAGATAAAAGGAGGAACTTCTTCCATCCAAATTACACACTCTGCTAAATTAACAACTAACTTAGCTAAACAATGTGCCACTTTGTTGCCCTCTCTCTTTATGTGAGAGTATGACACTTCTGAGAAATTTCCAGCTAAGGAACAAGCATCCCTGATCAACAATCCATAAGCAGCCAACCCCACATCTTTTGTTTTCAGAGCTTGCGTCACTACCAATGAGTCACCTTCCACTATAACATTATCAAGACCAATGTCAGTAGCAAACTCAAGAGCACAGGAAGTAGCCAGAGCCTCAATCTCCACTGCTTTGAAATCTTGGTTCAGAGGTTGGGCCAAAGATGCGATCACAAGGCCGTCTCCATTACGAATAACCACACCAATACCCGACTTGTTTGTGTCTGAATAGAGTGCTCCATCATAGTTAATCTTGAAGACATTCTAGGCAGGGGGAGACCAAGAGGTCTACTACTAACGCCGTTGAAGCTGCTGGTTTAATTGCTCTGAATTCATTGAGCCTGTCCATTTCAAACTGAGCCAACTGGTTTGTGGAACAACAAGGCTGCTGGTTCCTCACATGATTCCGTTGAGTCCAAATGGACCAAACCAACATTGCAAACAATTCCAGAGCTCTGTCATTATTTAAAATCTAGGCCATAAGCTCACCAAAGCATTGGAAAGAAGTATGAGCCTGAGACCCCTACAACACCATAGCACCCCAAACCCTATCAAGCTTAGAGCAGCTCCACACCGCGTAAAGAATATCTTCACTACCACCTGAACATTTGTCACAAGAATGGTCATTAATAATTTGTCAACGGACTAAATTCCTTTTAGAAGGGAGGGAGTTCTTGCAAGCTCTCCAAATAAGGTGTTTTACTTTGTTTGGGACATCAAGAGACCAGACTACCTTCCACAAGCCTTTTTCATAATCTGGAGGTTCTTCAAGCCGATTGAAGTCCACATCTTCTCTTAGAAACCGATACCCCAGTTTGCAAAAGTACTGCCCATTTGGAGATAGAGGCCAAAAAAGAGAATCATCAGCCTTAAACCGGGACATAGGGATCTTTTTAATGAGTTCAGCCTCCTCAGGGATAAATATACCATCAATCATCTCTTCATTCCAGCTTCTAGTATCAGCATTAATCAGGCAATCAACAGTCGCCTCCTCCATAGACTCCAACATTGGGGAAGAAACTCTATTTGGACGTTTAATTCGCAGCCAATGGTGCTGCCAAATCTTAATGAATTTGCCATTGCCAACCCTCCAGCCCCCTCCCTCAAGGATGACATCCCTTCCTCTAAGAATGCTTCGCCAAGTGTAAGAACCCAAAGCCGAGTGCTGAGCATCTAAAATGGAGCAATGGGGAAAGAATTTGGCCTTGAAAACCTTATAGAAAAGTGATTCCCTATTATTCAACAGTCTCCAAGCTTGCTTCGCCAAAAAAGCATCATTAAAATGAATTAGATCTCTAAAGCCCAAGCCACCTACCAGCTTTGATCTGGTAAGAACATCCCACCGCATCCAATGGACTTTTCTTCTATCACCACGTTGCCCCCACCAAAACTTCTTGACCATAGCTTCAATCTCATGACAAAGGCCCAAAGGGAGCTTAAAACACCCCATAGCAAAGCTTACCTCTTCCCACCAGAGATGGAAGCCCAAGGTATTTTCATAGAACCTGATTTCTTGAACTCCTATAAGTCCTTTGATAGTATCTTTAGTTGCTTGAGGGGTAGATTTGCTGAAGAAAAGTGTTGTTTTTTCTTTATTGATCTTTTGGCTTGATGATTGTTCATACTCCCCAAGGAGCTTAAGAATATTGCTGCATTCCTCAAAATTAGCTCTACAAAATAACAAACTATCGTCTGCAAAAAACAAGTGTGTTAGTTTAGGGCCTCTTTTGTATAGAGAAAAGCCTCTAAGCTTACCCAATCTAGCAGCATCTTCAATCAAACCATGCAGCCCCTCCGTGCATAAGAGGAAAAGGAAGGGAGAGAAGGGATCACCTTGCCTAATCCTTCTAGATGGTGTAATAAGGCCTTGGGGGTCTCCATTAATCAAAATCAAGTAAGTGACCGATTTCACACAAGCCATAATCAGAGTAATCCATTTTGCTCAAAAACCCATTTTCACCATGAGAGTTTCCAAGTAAGTCCATTCGACCCTATCATAGGCCTTATTCATGTCTAACTTGAGGGCCATAAAACCTGTTTTACCAGAACTTTGATTTTTCATGCAATGTAACGTTTCAAAAGCCACTAGGATGTTGTCTGTAATAAGCCGGTCTTTTGCAAATGCTGATTGGTGCTCAGTAATAAGGTTAGGCAGGAACTTTTTTAGCTTATTTGCTAGGACTTTTGAGAAGATTTTGTACAAAACATTACTTAGACTTATAGGGCGAAATTCAGTTACCAACTCAGGACTATCAACCTTGGGGACAAGTGTAATGAAAGTGTGGTTAATGGGAGAGGACAAAATACCTGAATTCAACCACATGAGGATAGAACTAGTCACATCCTTATCCACCAAAGGCCAAAAATGTTGATAAAACAACGAAGGTATCTCGTTTGGGCTAGGGGCTTTTAATGGTGCCATTTGTTTAATAGCATCAAAGATTTCCCATTTATGAAAAGCACCAACCAAATTATCATTCATTTCTTTTGTAACTACCTGGGGAATTTTGTCTAGAGCTCCACACTGGCTAGCCGGACAAAAGGAAGAGAAGAGCTCAATGAAATAATTGATAAAGGCTTGACCAATATCCTCTGACTGGTTCAGTCACCTCCCAGTAGGGTCTCGAATACCTAAGATTGAATTTTTTCAAAGTCTCTTAATGGCTTTACTGTGAAAAAATTTTGAGTTGCTATCTCCTTTGCTCAACCACAAAACTCTAGATCTTTGGCTCCACAATCTAGACTCTCTATCGATCAGAACATTAACCTCGGTTTTTAATAGACGAACCTGTGAGTTGTTCTCTGTTCTCATCGCTTCCACTTCTGTAGCAGCCAACAATTTCTTCTTATCTGCCAGTGTCCTCCTCACATTTTCGAAGCAGTTATTATTCCACCAAGTTAAGTCCTGCTCACACTTAGCTACCTTTTTTAGAATTGTACTACTAGGATTTGGACTTTCAGTACTTGTCCAGGCAGCTTCAACAGTTTCCCCACTTTTATCATCTGAGAGCCACATTTCTTCGAATCTAAACACTTTCCTTTTCCCTGGAATCTCCAAGCCAAATAAGTTAATAAATAAAGGTAAATGGTCAGAAGAGTAATAGTGTAAGTGGTAGATTTTTGTACCTGGGAACCGTAAAAACCAATTGTTTGTTGCCAGACCCCTATCCAAGTGTTCCCAAATAGACTGACTAGACTCGAAATGTTTACTCCACGTGTACTTTGGACCCACAAATCCTAAATCCATAAGCCCACACTCATCAATTAAGTCTCTGAAATGTTGCATCTGATTAAAACTTCTTAAAGCTCCTCCCCTTTTTTCTTCTTGTCTAGTAATTTCGTTGAAGTCACCGGCACACAACTAGGGAATGTTTTGGTTACTGTTCAGACTTCTGAACTTGGTCCAAGCTTCATTCATTTTTGCTGCATCGGGTTCACCATAAAAGCCTGTGAACCTCCATTCATCTCTCTCATTTTTATTAATAACAGCATCAATATAGTATCTGTGGGAGCCTACTACTTTCAAGTTTATTGAATTTTTCCAAAACAAAACTAGGCCACCCCCTCTAATAGTTCTTGGTACCACCCACTTCTGATCAAAATTCATGTAACTAAGTGTACGGTCTAGCCTTACTTTATTTTCCCATGTTTCGGTTATAAACACAATAGAGGGATCTTTTGCTCGTAAAATACTTACAAGCTCTTTCTCTGTACGTAGGTTCCCAAGCCCACAACAGTTCCAAACTAGGAGATTCATTGCATTTGGCGGAGCTGGTCACCAGCTTCCGCCAATATCTTAGTTTAGGGACCATCTCCCTTGGAAACCTGACGCCTTTTTCCTGGTAACTCCGAGAGAACTCTACTGTCATCCTAGTTTCTTTTCCCCAAACTAGGAATAATACCCTCCTCAGGAAGAGATGGGTTTGTACCTACTGTCCTCATAAGCCGTGTCCACTTCCCCTAGATAGGAGCATGGGAAGGAGAAGCTTTGATGTTGGTGATGTCACATAAAACCTAGGGATCAAGATTTTCCTTTTGAATTATCGTAGTAGGTTCAGAAGGAAGCACCGAGTTTCAAGTGCTCATAAGGCCTTGGGGACAGCTGTAGTCAGTAGGGCAAATTGCCTTAGGTAAAGATGTAGCCCCCTCCACATTATTAACCAAATCAAATTTCCTAATACCCTCATCAATCTCAGCTAGTTTGGAAAGGAAAAGAGAATCATTAGAAACCATCTTGGAGAAAATTGTGGGATGCTGCTCCGGGGGTAAGTTAATTCCAACACTCGCCTCCCCTAAAGACTCAACTTTTCCTAGTGTAGTGGTTGACTCAAAATGAGAAAGAGAGTTGGAGTTAGTGGTGTTACCTCCCAATTCCGTTACCAAAACGGGCTAGGGCGCCGTCGAGTCTCCCTTTGGCCTGCCATCCTCCCCTACACCTGAGGCCACCATCTCCCCATTATCCTTCCCTGGGGTCTCCTGTTCAAACCACCCATGTACATAAAATAAATTCTTACTCCCCCTTTGAAAAGGAGCAGCTCTTAGGAACGAACCAAACTGTTGTTTTTCAGTCGACAATGATCCCTTACTGTGAAACCACAGTTTGCATTGTTTATCATCGTGGTCTAGGCGACCACGCCAGTAACACGTGTTAGGGAGCCTCTCATACTGAAAGCGAACCCACTATTTTTCACCATTCTTAAGCGTAATTACCCTTCCCTTACACAGAGGGAGAGATATGTCAATATTTACTTGAACTTGAAAAAAATTTCCACCATCATCCTCTGTGGACTTTGGGGACTTGTGGACCTCCCCAACTGTGTCACACAGACTTTTTGCCACCCTTCTCGACATAAAGCTGAGAGGGATATCATGCACTTGAACCCAAAACCAGGCTTTATCAAAGATCAGATTTTTTACCTGTGAACCTTCCTTATATCTTTTCAAGACCACAAGGTGTTTGTCAAAAGTCCAAGGTTGGTTTTAAAGGATCCTTTCCACGTCATGTGCATTATCAAACTCAAATAGGACTATATGTTTACCCAGATTGCGAACCTTGAAGCCTTTTTGTGACCTCCATAATTGCTTGAAGGTGCGAACCACTGCATTCATTACTAGAAACCGGGATGTGAGAAACTTTGCCGCCACAACAAATGCTATAAACTTTTGGATCCGTGGTAGAGTAAAGCCAGTATTTTCCTTCTCCGAGAGCGAAAACTTACTCCAATCTTTTGTTAAATCTTCCATGAGGAAAAAGCCCTTGAGAAGAAGACCGATGAGAAGGAGGAGTAGAGATTAGATAAGGAAAAGGTAATAGTGTTTCTCAGACCCCACGAAGCAAAGTACCCCACTAGTCTCGAGATACTCCTTTGGAGGCTCAAGAGGATAGAGAAATCAGACCGAACAAACAAAAGCAAGGTAAGAAAAAAATAATCTCTTTCTTAGAAGGGACAAAAACTACTACTGCCTAAAGAAAAGGGAAAGAACCCTAATCTCTAGTTAACAGCCTTAGAAATAGAGTTAGATGCAAAAGCTATTGACAATTGTTGACTTGTTAGCTAATTCTAAATTTCTCTAATAATGCTGTCCCTTCCATTGTGGATGATTGTAGGTTGTTGATTTCCAAGCTTCCCCATATTCGAATTATAAGTCATTAGTTTTGCGAAACAAACATCTGTGTTTGTGGTTTGGCAAGGATGGGCGCTAATCAAACCAATAATTTTTTGAAGTATAAATTTATTTTTTGTACCAAAAAAATTATTATAATAATAGAATGCATCGCATGACATGTGGATATTGAAATAAAGGAGAAAATAAGGAGAGGTTGTCTACCTTATGCAACCAAGAATTGTATGAAATTTTTTTTAATATAATTTACTAAATTTAGATATAAGTTAACATAATGTGTAATTTTATTATGAATAACTTAATAGGTAATTATTATATATTTTCACAAACTCATATATAGTAAAAAACTAGAGATCATTAAATTTCACATGGAAGGATTTTTTTTTTCTTTTTTTGGGTGCTTGGTTTAAGTCACAATTTATTTGAATTTCTATTACATTTAGTTAAATAGACTCATTGAGTTTATGAATTTAAAGGGTTTTAAAGTCTTGTTTTTAATTGGATTATTAAAATTTAGTGTTCAATTTGTATCAAAGTAAATTTTCCAATTTTTAATAAAGAGTAATTACTTTTTATTTTCCTTGGAATAACAAGTAAGTGTAACCACTTGCTATTGTGGAGATAATCACATAGGGAGACTAGGGATGGCAATGGGGTAGGACGGGGTCGAAGGAAAGGATCTTCGTCCCTACCCCGCATGGTTTTGTCTTGCCCTATCCCCACCCCGCATCACATGACGAGGAAAACTTTCTTACCCCATCCCCGCCCCTTGGGGCCTCGGGAAGTCCTGCCCCACCTTATAAAATTCTACTTTTTGTTAATTTGCCCTACAACTAGTATAATTTTTTTAATGAAACCTATTTCATTAATAAAAATATACTTGAAATTACAACTAAATTTATCCCTTCAAATCAAATCATTTTTAGAAAAAATTGAATAATATATCTAAGTGTTTAACAAGACAATTACAAAAAAAAAAAAAAAAAAAAATCTCATAGACATTTAACAAAATAAAGGCAAATATCTAAGTGTTTAACAAGACAATTACAAAAAAAAAAAAAAAAAAAAATCTCATAGACATTTAACAAAATAAAGGCAGACGACCACATTGGGTAGAATAAAATAAGCTAATATTGATATGTTTCTTTAAATTGTAGAGTATTAGGGTATGAAAAATTTACAATTATAACACTTAGCAACCCGGGGCGGGGTGGGGACGGGGAGAGGCGGGATGGGGCAGGGTGGATCTAAAAAGTCTAAACCTATCCTCGCTCCACCCCATGGTGTAGGACTAAAATCTTGCCTCATCTCGCCCCATCACCTTTGCGGGGCAAGAAAAACCCGCTTGAGGCGAAGCAAGGAGAGGCGGGGAAAAAAAAATTGCCATCCCTAAGGGAGACATGTCATGGGATATACAAGTAGGCTGGTTGTACTACCTCTTTGTGCTCGTGGCGAACCCTTAGTTATGGTTTTGGTGCAAGCATCCTCATTGAGCTATAAAAATTTTATAGATTCCAGTTAACTTAACTGATAAAGTTTTTGATAGTTGAATAAGAAATTTGGAGTTTAATTCCCACCTACACTTATCAACCATAGATTGAAACTCTATTAAAAAAAACTATAAAACTCTTGAAGATATCAATATAATTCATTGTATGAAAAGTAATAAAATGTCACATATTTTACCAAAAAAAGAAAAAAGAAACACACGAGTGAACATAGTAATGAATAATTTTGTCACGATTTACTCACCTAGGCTGTGGCCAAGAGGCGGATCCACATGCCCACTAGTGGCAACTTGCCGACTAGGGTGACATTAATCACAAGCTGTCCGTTCTTTTTTGCGCGTATAAGATTCAATACGGGGCCAATTAAAAGAGAGTTTGCAGTTAAAAGTGAAAAAGTCGAAAGCTATATATAAATTCAAATTGAACCCTCTTTCTCTCCCTACTGGGTGTGGTAAGGTTTCTACCAAAATTCAAATTGACGAAATAAGAAAAGAAAAGAAAAGAAAGCGAAATTTTGATTTTGAAACGCGTCGCGGTCAAGGTCACCAGGTTTTCCTCAATATATATTTATTTTTTCTCTTTCTCGCTATTAATTAATTTTATAATTCCTCTCAAAATTAATTGTTTTATAAATTTTGATTCCATTCCATCTCATGCTATCTATCAAAATATCTATATTATTTTTTTTTTCGATTTTTATTTAATATTTTTCTTGCGTGTCTGATTAGTTTTCCAAATTGCTATGGACGAATCGATGTATGTTTTAGAAAAATGAAAAAATTGAAAAATATTAAGGCATTGGATGATGATGATGAGGAAGTGGGTTTTCATATTTTATTTACGAAATCTGGTTTTCAATATTGTTTGTTGCACATACATTTTACTATGCAATTTATGTCAAATTCCTTTTTTTTTTTTTTGGTTTGCTCATGTATATGTTTTCATCAGATTAAAAAGGTCATTCATGCTGCTTTTTGTTATTCTCCATTATGGGTTATCAGTGTTGGTCCACGATTTTCTTAATTCTGTAGAAAAATTTGATTGCAAAATGAAACAATTCGGTGTTACTATATGCATTTTGGAAAGGGTCATCTGTGTTCATTTTTACTATATGAAAATTGTAAGATTGTTTATATTGAGCACACATTCAATTCTAGAGAGAGAGAGAGAGAGAGAGAGAGAGAGAGAGAGAGAGGCCTGTATGTATACAGACACAAATCTTTTAAGTCTTATAATGCTACTTCAACAAATATAAGGGTAGTACAACAAGTACAACAGGCTTGGGCCCATAAGTGGGCTCGAGCTAGTATAACTCGAACAACCCCCCTCAAACTCAAGGTGAGTTTTACTGACAGGATGATGAAATCGGCCTGGCGGATAACAAGCTCATTCTAGGGGGAGATCGAACAAAGCTATTGAGTGCCCTGAAGTAGATGATGTGAACAAACTGAAAGTTGATCTCAATATGTATTGTTCGCTCATGAAAGACATTGTTATGGACGATCTGATGACAATTCTGTTGCTGCAATGCACTATAATGGCTGAAGAGAGAGAAAGAGAGAGACACCTATATCCTATAGTAGCTAGTGAAACTAAAAAAGTTTAGAGGTAGTAAAAGCTAAGGCTCGATACTCAGTCCCAGTGTTAGAATGGGAAACAATCATTTATTTCTTTCTACACCAATAGATAAGAGATTCAACAAGGAGGAAACAGAGCCCCATGGTGGAATGGCAATTGATAGGGTCTCATACCTAGTCAGCATAGGTGTAAGCTTGAAGTACCAAAGAGGACTGGGGAGGAATGGAGGCTGTGAAACAATTTACGCTTGACATAGATGAGAATACAGAGAACAGTTGCAAAGTGTGTGGAGTGAGGAACTCCATATATTGACGGACTTGATGAACAACATAGGAGAGATATCAGCTCAAGTGACAAAATGATACACAAGGTTCCAACCAGTTGTTGGCACAATGTGACATCTTGGAGTGGTTTACCATCATGAGTAGTGAGGCATGCGTTAGTCTTTATAGGAGTATCAGCAATCTTTCTATTAGAGAGACATGCATGAAAAAGTAGATCTAAGGCATACTTAGTTGTGCTAGATAATATCCAATACTTAGCTGTTTTAGATAATATCCAATCAAGGAGGAAGTAATTTCAAGTTTAAGAATGTAGATGAGAGGGCTAAGATCCTTCATTACACATTCAACTGTATAGAGAGAGGCCTACATATATAGGCACAAATTCCTAGGTCAAATAATGCTAGTACAACATGTACCAGGGTAGGATGTAAGTTTCACAGGCTTGAGCTTGCAAGTGGGCTTGGGCTATTATAACTCTAAATGAAGCAGAGTAGAAAGGATAGGGAGCAAGGTAACTCAAAGGATGTAAAGTTTCCATGAAAACATGAAAATGGAATAATCCATGCAGAGTGAATTTGAAATGCAGCAAAATGTAAAATTATTATTATTATTATTTTTATGTTTAATGTCCATGTGTATACTTGTCTATTCTTGTTTCCTCTTTACATTTGTGTTAAAAAAAGACTGTGGTAGTTGCAAAATAAAAAGCTTCCACTTCATTTGGGAGGGGGAAAGGTGATGTAGGACCGTTAAGAAGTTCAGCACTATACTAGGTTTCTTGATGAATTCTTGAATAAGGATTATTGTTTAAGAGTTTAGGTTAGAAAAGTATGAATGTTGATGGCTGAAGTTTGCATCACAAAACAAAGCTTAAAATAAGTTGCTGAATTTTATTAATCAAAATATTCTAAAATAACATGACTACAAAAGAGCCTTTATATAGAGGCTATAGTTATCCTTTTCCTAGTAGGACTTGGATTCTAAATAACCTATTCCTAGAATGAATAGAAATACTAATAATAATTAAATAAAAGACTTTATAATACGAAAACATAAAATAAGACTCATGGGCCTTTGGTACGGCCAAGGACAACCCTTTCTAGATTTCTAGAAATTACCAAATTGCCCTTATTCTAATAAAACTTAATTAAAACTGATCCAGCAGCTTCTCAACCTAAAAGACTCAATACTAATAACTAAATGACCTATCAAGGGTGCAAAGAAAGTCCAACATCAAAACTAGACCACAATTCTTGAATCTTTGTATATTTAATCTTCTTTTTCCTTAAGCTCTTCCTTGTCCTCATCAAAAGGGGGGAGGGGGGAGGAATGGAACATATAGAATTTTTAAAGAATATTCCTTCCATAATCACATTTGAGAGTTTATAAAGAATGAAATGGAAGTCCATACCATATTTGAGAGTTTAAGTAGGAGGGAAAGGAGGGGAATGGATTAGTGATACTTGAAATTCTTTGTCTAATTCCTCATGATGCCCCTTATATTTTGCCAAATTTCCTATATTATCCATCTGAACCCAAGTCCAGCCCTATAAAAACTTAATACATAAGGTAATTAGAAACAAAAAAAAACCAGAAGCAATACAAAATAAACATTATAATCACAAAATTAGCGTTTGGGACAAGGCTGAGGTTGATAGAATTGAATACAAATCAAGAAGAGAAAGGCCCACCTGAATCATGCTCTATGAATGAAAATGGAAAAACCCAGTCTGCACATTGTCACACCAACTCATTATGAAATGAACATGAACCCTGACCATAACCGTATCATTCGATAAATACCTCCTAAACATTATTTTCGCTCTTTTTGATAGGTTTTTATTGATTCATTCTAGAACAGTATACAGTATTAAAACTCAATTGTGTATGGCGGGCCTTTACCTAAATAGCAAAGGACTCTCAAGTAGATTTTTTATACCATTCTAAGCAAGCTGTGCGTGTGCCATATCTTCACCTCAACTTGAGGGGAGTATTGAAATATATAGTCTAGATCTCATTTAAATTTGCAAATTTTAACCCTTGTGGGGGTTCATGCATAATTTGCATACTATGATTTGAGTATAATAGAATCGGTGTTAGGGTTAATCAAATAAACCTAACACAAGATTTTCTCCAAAATATAATATATATGGGGTTTTAATTTGGAGGGAACACAATTCTTGAACGTTTGAAGATATTGAGAGACCTGTAGATCTATTGAAGTCTTTGCTAGCTGGGATTTTGTTTGAGTGGTCTTGTATTTGGGGTTTTACGCATTGTATTTCCATGTCTAATTTCCTTATTTCTGTTAGCTCTTCCCTTTGATTTGTTTGTATCCGTTTCAAGTGCTGTGGGTTTACTATTGTAAACACATTGTACTTTTCTTATCAATAAAATTTTTATTAACTATAAAAAAAAAAAAAAAGGGTTGGACTATGATGCCAAATGATTAGAGAGGAATAGTAATAGAAAGGAGAGGGAATACAATTGAGTCCATGAATATAAAGATCATTTCCTAGAGTGTAAGAGGTCTGAATTGTGGGGTTGACAGTCAGAAACCTACTGTAAAGAAGATCAAAATAAAATTAATATAATGCTCTTTCTATGCTCTTTTCATTGATCCTTACATGGACAAGATAATTTGTGATTGATCCAAGGATATATTTATTTGCTATAATCCTTGGTATTAACTTAAAATGTAATGTTATTATTCATTTTTTAGTGCTCACCTTGAGGTTGGGCCTTGGTGCAATGGCAAGTGCCTTTCACCCAAAGCACATGTTGAGGGTTTGAGTCTGAAATCAGCCTTTTAAAGAAAGAGATGAGGTTGTGTATCAATTATATCTCCCAAAACCTACAGAAGCGGGAGCTTTGTGCACTGGATACGACTATTTACTTTCTAGTGCTCACCTCACTCTCTTTTCAAATTCTTCTTGTCTTTGTTTACATAGAATATTTGAGTGAGTGTAGAACTACTTTCTATACCATTTTGAAATGCCTTATTATTGTCAATTCTCAGTAATGCTTAAGGTACCATCAACCTTGGGATATTGAATAGGATCTTCATGGAAATTAACTTGGTCTGTAAGTAACCCTTAAGTGCCCTATAAGTTACATTTTAGTTCTCGTACTATCTTAAATTACAGTGAGATGCTTTGTGGAACTAACTCTTTTTTAGGGGGAAGGGGTGGTGGATATTTATGGGGTTGTGGGATGAAATAGTGGTTGTTTAAGATTGAAAAAGTTAGAGACCGATAAGAATGATTTATATTCTTTGTTCTTGTAATGATCTTTTTGATAAGTAATAAGTTTTATTGATATCAAAAAAGGGACACCCTAGAATACAGGGGTCAACAAATCAAGTACAAAAATTACAAGAATCAAGAAAATAAAAAAAAGAAGAGAATGATTGGTTTCGCAAAGCAGAAAACCAATCCAATAAAGTTCTAAAGAAAAATAACTTGAGGTCTGGTATGGATCTCTCATTATCTTCAAAACGCCTACTATTTCTTTCCCTCCTAAGATACCACATTAAACAATGGGGAACAATTAACCATATATGAATATTTCGATGATGTCCAAGCCTGCCTTGCCAACAAGTTAGGAGCCCCACAATTGACTACAGCATAACCCAACTTACTCCAATTAAACCCAAAACTGTAGACCACAAATCCATAGCAACTGGACAATGAAGAAAGAGATGGTCAACCGATTCACCATTATACTTGCACATATAATACCAATCCAATATCCAAACCTTCCTTGTGGTGATCTTTATCTTCATGAAGTAGTAGTAGGGGGTGTAGACAAAGTCTAATCAACCAAAAGAACCAACCAAAGAAATGCAATCATGTGGTGGTGAACCTCCCATTCTAATTCAGTGCTCTGGTGGGTTCCCTTAACCAAGCCATTGCCTATGAGCTGTTGGCTCATTCTTCAACAGGCATGCAGTCAGAGCCCTTGGCTCCTCCCACTGCTTGAGAGCTTACAGTTTGGTGTTCTATTTTATTCTCTGATGGGGGTTGACAAATAAATAATCCAAAACTGAGAATATTGGTTCACTTTGCGGTATACAGAATTAAGAAACTGAGTTCCAACCAATCAACTGCTACATATCTGTGTGTGTGTCTGTGTTTGTCATATTGAACATTAACTTTGAATTTTGAAGGTCTTATGAGATTGGCTATGAATGTGGTTAACTGTGCATGTTTCCATTCGATCCTTGACATAACCTTTGGATATTCACCTATTACTTGCTCCATCTCTTTGCCTCAAGTTCTCTCTTCTTAGTAAACTGATGGAAGAAATATGTTTGCTTTTTTAACTTGAATAATTAGTTGAATACTTTCTTAGGTAAATTTTGTAGGTTTTATTTATTTTTTATTTTTAATATTTTTATATGTCTGAATCCATGTAAGTTTTAGATGTGTTATTACTTATTAGGGAATTATTCCTTGTTTATGTTTTTATTTTAAAAACGTTTATGATTTAGTCCTTATTTTCTAGGAAAGGGAGAGAAGCAATTTTACTAGACATTCATTTGGTGAGCGTTTACGCATCTTGAAGTGGTTTAGTTCTCAGTATTTGATTGGCTAACCCATGTTACTATTTGAATTTAAAGTGCTTATCTTCCATGCTAAACTGTCGTACTTCCTGTCTGGCAGAGGGTTACTGATTTGGACTTAGTTTGGACTTTGGAGAGGCTAGAGATATGGTGAAGTTAACCATGATAGCTCGTGTTACTGATGGCCTACCATTAGCAGAAGGGCTGGATGCAGGTCGGGATCCACAAGATGAATTCTACAAGCAGCAGGCTAAATCCATATTCAAAAATTTGTCAAAGGGCCATAACGAATCCTCAAGAATGTCGATAGAAACTGGTCCCTATATATTCCAGTATCCTGATTTTTGTTGTCACTTATTATATTGTTAAAAATTTACAAGTTGTGTCATATGGATGGAACCACCATCCCTTACTTTGTCCATTTTCTTGTTTATTTTTCTAAACTCTTTTTTCATTCTGATTTCAACTTAATTATCTGTCTTAAGTGTCTTTTCTATTTGCTTTGAAATTGCATGCCAGTCAAATATGAGGATGTTCTTTACCAAGAATAGAATATCTTGGTACTAAGTTGGTACTGCAATATCTCCACTTGTTAGAGTCTGGCTTTTTTTTTTTTGGTTGAAAAAGGTTTGCAATGGTTATGACCTTTTAGATGCCAGAGCACAGTTAGAGGGGTGTGAAAGAAATGGTAAAATCCCGTAAAGGGTGGGGTGGAGAAGACAAACTGTGCTGGATTCCTTCCAAAGGCTACAAATTTCTATGAAGTTTTGAGAGCTCTAGTGAAGGCTCTACATTCCCATGGAAGAGTATTTGGAAGACCAAGGCTCCTATGAGAGTGACTTTTGTTGCTCCATAGCATTAGGGAAAATCCTAATCCTGACAATCATATAATAGTGATAGATTGGTGCTGCAGGCGTAAGACGAGGGGGGAAACCTCTAACAATTTGCTCCTCCATTTTAATGCAAACAAAGAACTTTGACATGATTCTATGTTTGTTTGGGGTGTGGTGGGCTATATCTAAAAGAGTGGTGGATTGTTGGCTTTGTTGAAAAGTATTGTTTGGTAGTGGGTTGGGCTCAGCGGTTGTACTGTTTCCTTGACAGGTCAAAACTGCCACAGCATGACGATATTTTCTATTAAGAACATGTTGCCTTTTAATCTATGAAAAACCCATGACATTTAGTTTTCTAAACATTTGAGTTTCATGAGATTATACCTTCTTGCCTTCTATACCATTTGTAACTTGGACACCTTGACACAAGTATTCAGCTACATCATTGAAGGCCGTGTTTGTTATCTGACTATGTGTGATCGTTCTTATCCAAAAAAATTAGCTTTTCAGTACTTGGAAGAGCTCAAGAATGAGTTTGAGAGAGTCAATGGGGATCAAATTGAAACTGCAGCTAGACCTTATGCATTCATTAAATTTGGTATTACTTCAGTGGAAAGGGGGGGGGGGGGGGGGGGGGGTGGTTTATTAGATACATATATACAGAAAATTAAGAAATTGTATTTGGACACCCGCTCTCAACGGAATATTGCAAAGTTGAATGATGAACTCTATGAAGTTCAGCAAATAATGACCCGGAATGTGCAGGAAGTTCTTGGTGTTGGTGAAAAGTTGGACCGTAAGTTCCCTTGCTCTCTTCTCTCTCTCTCTCTCTCTCTCTTACTATGAAACTTCCTGTTTATATGATTAATGTTGAAGCGAGGTCTTGTTCATTACTAGGTTGTTGGTTGACTTCTTTTTTCCCCCAACATGGACTGCTGCATTTAATAAACACTTGGTTAAATTTGCGGGTTGTGCCAAATTAAATGAATAACAATTTGTATTGCATTGCATGTGGCTATGAATTGGCAAGCTTTCATCATAAAGCAAAAAATTGTTTTATTGAACCCCATTCACAATTCGCTTTTGAATCTTAAAACATTTCACTGCCACTTTTCTTCTTTCCTTGATGAGTTCTTGGACCTGACTTTATTTCAATTCTCCAGCTGGCCTTTCCCTGGTTATTTGATTTGTTCGCCTGATAAGTATTCTCAATCTCCCTAAAAGATGCCAAGGTGACACAACCAGTGATGTAGGGAAGCTTTTTGTATTTATTTTTCTTGAAGCTTGTATCATTCAGATTATGGATGTTGTACATAATAATAAGTGGTGGGTTATGTTTTTAGAGGAACTGGTTGCTGGAAATTTCCTGGCAGCAACAGATTGGGGGTTTTAAGGTTGGTTTGGAAGAGTTAGTTGCTGTCAAAAGATTGAGAAAATCTTTTGAAGAGTTTTAAAATGTATGAGCGAAGGGTTGTGGGTTGGGGTTGAAAAGGAAGGAACTGCTGGCATTTTTAGTCTTAATTTTTACTTGTATCAACATGGAAGAGCAAATGTTGAACTTGACAATTTATATTTGTCACCTTGAACATAATCTAAACAAATATGAGAAGAGAAATCCTGGCTCATAATAACTAGCCAATCAAGGCATCAAGGCCCTCTGGTCTCAAAGGAAGAGTTGGTTAGAACTATCCTTAATGAGGTTAGTTGGAGAGCTGGTGCTTTCATTCCTGAGAAATGTTCTGCTAGAGTTAAGAAGCTTTGTACTGACTTGAAAATTAACTTGAAGTTCTGGTTGATTTGGGCTGGTTTGTTCTGTGTGTTGACTGTAGGTATATTTTTGTAGTTGGGTTGGTAGTTTCTGGTCTGGTAGTATGCTGTCTTGACCAGTGTTGATTTTTTCGTTTCCTTGTTAGCAGCTTAGCTGCTTGTTCTGGGTTTTGCGCTGTATTGTATATCTTTGGTAATGAAATCATCTTATTCTTGGAGTTGATATTCTTTCCAGGGCATGCCTAGTTTTGTGCTACCTAAGAAGTTGAAAGCTTTGAAGGAAGACGTTCGTTGGTGGAATATAAGAGAAGTTGGAACTGTAGGGGTGAATAAGAAGAGGGTTGTTGGAGGAGTTGGTGAGGCTATATGAGAAGGATGGGGTTAATGGGCTCACACTAGCAGAAAAGATGGAAAGGGATGGAGTGACATCAGAAGTGAAGCAGTTGGCTTCATTGGAGGAAATATCGTGGAGACAAAAATCTAGAGTTTTGTGGCTTAAGGAGGGAGATAACAACAAGTTTTTCCATTTTATGGAAAATTCTTATAGAAGGAATAACCATTTGGGTAATTTAGAGGCGGATGGTGTGGTATAGGAAGAGGAGTCAGAGGTGATTGACCAGGTGGTGGAATTTTATCAGAAGTTGTATATGGAGACAGAGATATGGAGACTAGTGGTGGATGACTTGAATTTTGATAATATTGGGGCAGTGGAGAATGGGTTGCTTGAATAGAGATTTGAGGAGGAGGAAATTCTACAAGTTATGCATGATATGGAGGGGGATAAAGCTTCGGTACTAGATGGGTTCACGATGGCACTTTTTCATCATTGCTGGAGGGTCATGGAGAGTGATATTTTAGCTCTCTTTGAGGAGTTTTACGAATATGGTAATTTGAGTAGTCCCTAAATGCTTCATTTATTTCTCTTATTCCGAAGAAACATAAAACCTCTAATATAAGAGATTTTAGATCAATAAGTTTGGTGGGTAGTGTCTATAAGATCTTGGCCAAGGGCATATTGTTTGAGAGGGGTGTTGGATGCCTCATTTTTGAATTTCAAAATGCTTTTGTGTTTTGGGGGGGGGGGGGGGGTCGTCAGATTTTGGATTTAGTTTTGGTATTTGTGGTGTGTCATCAACACCAAAATAGCATAGTCTAGTGTCTCCATTAAGAACTAATTTGTTACTAATTTACACTCGCTTGAAGTTGAACTGTTGAAACATTGCCAATGAAATAAACTATGATTTTTTTTTTTTTGTGATAAGTAAAGGAATTTTATTCAAAAACTTAATAATGAGTCACCTGAGTATACAAGAAGTATACAGCTGGGACCAAAATAATCAAATATATAAATTACAAGCATCTATCAAACTTAGACCGAAAAAATAGAATGACTTTCTATGATAAACACCATCCAATAGAGTTTTAAAGAAAAAAGTTTTAAATCAGTTATAGTCCTTTCAGAATCTTCAAAACACTGGTTGTTTTTCTCCCGCCCAATGCACCACATCAAACAATGAGGGACATCCATCCAAATAACACAATTACGATGATGACCAAAATTTCCTTGCCAACAAGCAAGGAGCTCAACCACGTCTTTGGCATCCCTAGTGGATACCAAACAAGGTGAAACCATCGACCACAACTCATAAACAATAGGACAATGTAGTAAAGATGGTCTACCGATTCTCCATTACTTTTGCACATATAACACCAATCTAGTATCAACACTTTCTTCTTACGTAAATTATCAATAGTCAAGATAGTTCCTAACGCTACAATCCAAACAAAAATGCAACTCTGGAAGGAACCTCTTTCTTTCAAATACTTCTCTAGGGAAAGGATTGATTACATACACCCAACAAAGCCTGATAGTAACTGCTTACCTCAAAGCCCTTGCTCTTAGCAGATGTCCAACACATTTTATCCTCACCAATACCTCTCAATGAGACTCCATATATAACATATGAAGCACGGATGCATTTCCAGATTCGGATGCAGTGGGACTCGGCAATTTTTGAAAAAGTAGGGTGCGGGTGCAGTGATTAAAAATTATTAAAAATATTTTTATTTATATTTTCTATATATTTTTACTATTAAAATATTCTTAAAAAACACGTTACTATGGCCTTGGCTCACAAGACAAAGAAAGAATAAGGCAAGAAACAAAAAACAAAAAAGAAAACACAAAAAAAAGCAACAAATATTTAGAATAAAATTGAGGAATGACAGATTTAGGATGTTTGGGCCTCATTCAAAGCCAATTTCGGCTATTCCGGCATGATTCAAGGCCAATACGACTCGACTCTGGCCGAATTAGCCCGGTTTGGTGTGAATCAGCCCAAATCGGTGTGAATTGAAGCCAAGTTGGTGCGAATCCGGGGAAAAAAANTGGTTGCAAATGAGTGGGTTGACAGTCAAATTCGTAGTAGATTCTGGGTGTAATTTGTAAACGTACATAGAAAAGCCTATGATCTGTAAATTGGGAGGCGTTGCTTTACTTGTTAGGGAGGATAGATTTTGGAGCTAGATGGTGGCAATGGATACATTATGTATATCTTCCGTCCAATTTTTAGTATTAGTTAATGGTCTCTAGCCTTTTTTTACATAATACGAGAGGCTTAAGACAAGGGGATCCTTTTTCTCCTATGTTATCTCTCTTAATGATGGAAGTGTTTACTAGAATACTTAGACGGATGGAGGGGACTGGTATTATCAGGGTTTTCAAGGTGCATGGAGTGGGAGGTGATGAGTTTTGTGTATCTCATCTATTATTTGCAGATGATACTATACTTTTCAGTGATACCAGTGTCAGCACATTTTCATATTAGGATGTTGCTGACTTTATTCACAATGGTTATAGGGCTAAGGATTAATGTTAGTAAAAGTGAGATGGTTTAGATTAGTGATGTGGATAATCTAGACACTCTAGTTGATATATTGGGTTGCGAGGTTGGGAGTTTGCCTATGTCATACCTTGGTATGCCATTGGGAGCTTCCTATAAGTCATCCTTTGTTTGGAATCCGATTTTGGAGAAACTGGAAAGACAGTTGGCAAGATGGAAGAAAATTATCTTTCTAAGGAGGGTTGCCTGACCCTTCTTAAGAGTATGCTTTCGAGCATTCCCACTTATTTGTCTTTGTTCACCATTTCTACTAGAGTGGCTAATAGGATTGAGAAGTTACAAAGATTTTCTTCGGTGAGGTTTAGTGGATGAGCAAAAAATTTATTTGGTAGGACAGGATAAGGTGTGTTATCATATGGTTGATGGTGAGTTGGGTATCAGGAAAATTAATACCTTTAATAAAGCCCTTCTAGGTAAGTGGTTGTGGTGGTTTGGGGTTGAGGAGATGCTTTATGTTTGTGATAGCCTTGAATTTTGGGGGGGGGGGGGGCTGGTACTCCATGTTGCAAAGAGTTTCACATTGGTGTGGTTTATGGCAAGTTATATGGATGGGGTGGGAGAGTTTTAGTAAGTTCACTTATTTTGAGGTTGGGTTGGGGAGTAGGTTTCGGTTTTGGCATGATTGCTGGTGTGGGGAGTAGCTGTTGAAAATAACTTTCTCGATTTTATTTGAGATTGCTACTTATTGGGAGGTTTTTGTGGCTGATATGTTGGTGAGTCATATGGTGAGGAAGGGCAGAGTTGGAATATACAGTTCCAACATAGTTTTTTTCATGCTTTGGAGTCACAGATCCTCAAATGAGGATGGAGGATAGGATGATCACAGAATCCTCCAAATGAGGATGGAGGGTAGGATGAGGTTGGGGTTGAAGTCAAAGGGGAATTTTGACACAATCCTTTTTTGGTGCTTTGAGGGGTTCTAACTCTACTACTTTTCTTGTCCTTTGAAAAGCATTTGGGGTGTGAAGGCCCCATGTCAAGTGTCCTTTGTTTGGCCAGCTGCATGGGGGAATATTTTTATAGGTGATTATTTGGGAAGGGGCGTTCCAATTGTGGATTGGTGTTGTCTATGCCAGTGTAGTGGGGAGAGTGTTGATCACCTTTTGTTGCACTGTGGTGAAGTCTCTGGTTATGGAGTCTTGCTTTAGACTGTTTGGTGTTGCTTGGGTTTTACCCAAGAGTTATTGATTTATTAGCAGGATGGACAAACTGGTTGGGGAAGCAGTGTTCGAATATTTAGAATTTGGTACCACATTGTGTGATGTGGATTATTTGGGGGAGCGCAATAGTCATATTTTTGAGGACGTGGAGCTTAACGGGGATCAGCTTTTAGCTTTATTTGCAGGGACCTTGTTTGATTAGTCTCATGGTGGGTTTTACTTTAGTGAATCCATTCCATTGTTTTTAGATTCCCTTTCTTCTTGTACATGGTTTTTGTTTTGTTTTTGTTTCTTTTCTCTTGTTTGAACATAATGAAGTAGTCTTCTCTTAATACAAGTTTTCTTACCTATTAAAAAAAAAACAAAAAAACAAAAAAAGGAAGTGTTGCTTACAACCATGAGCAATATTATCTCTTGGTTTGTTTAGCGTTGGATGGAATATCTTACCATTCCTGTTAAAACTTAATTTAGAAGAAAGCCATTAGTATGATTTTCAAGGTAACAAAGAGTATGAATTTGGAAGAAACTATGGCATAAAAGAATATATGTGACTATCCAAGGGTGGAGGGAGGGGGGCCATGACCCCTGGCTTTTCAAATTTCTCCCTCCCATCTATTTTACTAATTAAAGTTTTAGAATATGTGTAAATTTTACTTGATCCTCCCCTTCATATTAAAAGAAAATTATACAAGCACTCATTTAAAGTATAAATGTCTCATTGTTTATTTCAATATTCACTTTTGTAGTCATATATAACTCATTAACTTAGGAGCATTAAAAGTATTGTTTCCAAAAATATATGAGTAAATTTCTTTTGCAAAAGCTCCTTTTCTTTTCCAAAAACAAACTATTTTTCATTTTCCATTTAAAGAGGGATATAGAAAGGCATGGATAATGTGTTTGTGTTATTTTGTGGATTTAAAAATTATTGATATGTTGGCTTTTAGACACTGCCTGTGTGCCTTGTTTTATTTTTCCCTATTATTGATTTTCAATGAAGTTTATTACTTATCAAAAAAAAAAAAATTTATTGATATGTTTGGCTCCTAAAAAACTTTTTGTCTCCGCCACTGGCCGATGCTAATACTTGATGTTTTTCTAATATGATTTTCAGTTATCATTTGATGAGGTTTGAGGGATTCCCCAGTGTTTCCAGCACCTCTTGTGGTGCCTGGGCACTGGGGTTCCCATCAGGACCCCTCTTTACCTAGCCAAAAAAAATAATTATCCTTTGAAGTATTAATTATAATGCATACCCAGATTGTATGTTTTTCTTTTTCTAATTATGCAGATGTTAGTGAGAAAAAAGAGAGAGTTATCATTTAATGTACTAATTATATTGCATATACTGATTGTATGTTTTTCTTTTTAACATATGCAGATGTGAGTGAGATGTCCAGTCGTTTGACTCTGAATCTCGCATATATGCTGATAAGGCAAGAGATCTAAATCGACAGGTCAGTCTTTTTTTTATTGCTCATTTTTCCCTTTGCTGCTACACAAATCCATTTCTAATCTTTCATCTTTTATTGGTAGTTTTATTGTGACACAATAGTAGTACTTAGTGCTACCATTTATGTTTCTTTAATGCTTTTTTTTGCACTTAGTTTTCCACTGTCTCTGCTTTTGTTAGTATTGGCACTTAGTTTTAGTTGGTGCGAATCCGGGGAAAAAAAAAAAAACTTACACTCAGCACCAACGCGTGGGCAAAGGTGTCGGTTGCCGCACCCCGCGTCGGGCCGTGTTAGACGGTGTGGCACCCTCCTAGCCGCCTCGGTACTTCCTTGTATATAACATTCCAAAAAATAGACAAAGAATCTGACTCCCTATCATGAATTTCTCGCAAGAATTCTAAGTCCCAAGAAAACCCCTGTTAGGAAACTATATGAGATCAGCCACATAAGCCTCCTTATCATTACTGATTCTAAATAAATCTGGAAAACACGTACTTAAAGGATTATCCCCACACCAGACATCATGCCAAAATTTCACTCGTCCCATCTCCAATCTGAAACTGAATGTAACGAGAAAAAGTAGACCAACCACTACTAATAGTTTTCTATAAACTCACCCCTTAGGAGCTTGGAACAGAATTAGAGCACTAATCTCCCTCCTCAACTCCATATTTAGCCCTTATAACCCCTCTCCATAACACTTCTCTCTTATACCCAAATCACCACAATCATTTTCCCAACAGTGCTTCATTAAAGTATCTCAAATTTCAAATTGCTAGACCCCCAGATTGGATAGGAGAGCATACCTTGGACCAATTCACCAAGTTACGTTTAGAATCATCTCCCAGACCACCCCAAAGAAAATTTTGTAGAAGTTGTTCTATACGGTATGCTATATTTGCCGTAATTGGAAAAAGGGAGAGGAGATAAGCAGGTAAACTGGATAAGTACTTTTTATGAGAGTAAGTCTCCCCCCTTTGGATAGATACAATCTTTTCCATCTTGCTAACCTCCTTTCCACCTTCTCAATGATGGGATTCCAAACTGCTCTATCTTTCCATTTTGCATCCAATGGAAGACCTAAATATTTCATAGGAAGTGAGCTCTGTTTACAACCCAATGCATCTACTAGCATCTCAAAATTTGGAACTACTCTCACAAGAACTAGTTCAGACTTATCCAAATTAATTTTCAATCCCAATACAATCTCAAACCATGACAAAATCAAGTGCAAAAACATCTGGTCAATATCAGCATCGCACATGACTAACGTATCATCTGCAAAGAGAAGATGAGTTACCTATAAGTGATCACTTGTGGAGGTACCCACACTACATCCAAACAATCGACCTTCTGTCACCGCCTTATCCAAACTATGAAATGTTGGGTAGTAGCAACGCATTTGTGAAATATTGTGTGTATTTTGGGATTGAGTTTTACTTAAGAATTATTAATTCTGAGGAGATACTCTAGAATTTTAATTTTAGAAGTAAAAATCCCTTGGGATTTAAGAAATCTGAAAGTTTTCATGGATGGAGAATTTTTTGGTGAAGTAATTTTAGCACTTAAATAAAAAATTGGCAATTTTGGTGATTTCTTCTTTTTAATTGACCATTTAGTAAGGTACTTGCATGTTTGATGCACAAAATAAGCCTTAATGAGTTTTGACACCAATTTTGATATAGGACCTTTATGAGTTCAACATTAAATTAAGGTTCTTGATGAGGGTTTAATGTTTAAGAGTTTAGGTATAATAAGATTGAATCTTGTATTAATTTTGTTAAATTACCAAATGTCCTAAATGCTTAGTTAAATGGGTGTTAGAGTAAGCCAAAGATCGAACTCAGGATCTCCTACTCTGATATAATTTAAATTATCGATTGTTCCAAGAGCTTAAGATGTTAGGAAGTGGTGAATTTAATCATTTAACCATAGTTCTAATAAGTTTGATGGCTGTTTAGTGTTAAAATAGTGAATTGAATGAGAAACAAAGTAAGATAAATCCTAGGCAAAAACACCTAAGTTTTCCTAATCAATCACATTAAGGAAGGAGAATGTGACCACACACTTAAAATACGTTGTTGGAATTTTATTAAAATCATCTATATGTCCTTTATTGAGTACATAAAGATTCTTTATAGACTATTTCCAATTCTAATCCAATAAGGACTAGGACTTGTAAATAGTGTTTTCCTAGAAAGATTAGGATTCCTGATAACGAATAAAGTTGGTTAAGAAATTCTAAACCAAATAAAGAAAGGACCCAAAACAGAAAATAAAACTCATGGGTCTCCGCTAGTACGATATTTGGTGTGATGGGGAAGCTTCAATACCAGATCATATGTTGTTTTGTAATAACTCTGTGCAATGGGCTTTGAATTTTATGAGACAGATACATGACAAGGAGTTGGAGGCCTTATTTTCTTTTTTGGATTTAATTTATTGTACTTCAGTGCAAGGCAGTGGAGAGGATAAGCTTTGTTGGAAGCCATATGCACAAAAAGGATTTGATGTTAAATCATAATATTGATTTATAGCATCTAATGGCAATATGAGTTTCCCCTAGAAATGCGTCTGGAAGCCTAAATTTCCAAGAAAAAGTTGTTTTCTTTTTGTGGATTGCTGCATTGTGGAGAATCTTAACAATAGACAATATGAGAAAAAGGAATATCATTGTGGTAAGTTGGTGCTACATGTGTAAAAGGAGTGGGGAGACAGTTGATCATTTACCCCTCCATTGCTCTACTGCTAAAGAATTGTGGACTATGGTTTTCAATCTTTTGGGGTTCATTAGGCGATGCTTAAAGGTGTTTTGGATTTATTAGCTTGTAGGCAATTTTGATTTGGTAGACATTGGAATAGAAAATTTTGGAAGGCAACTCCTCACTACTTAATGAGGTGTGTATCAGTGCATGCCGAAAAAGGAATAGTAGAAATTTTAATTGGAGCGAAAGGACCATCTTAGATTTCAAACTGATGTTCTTTAGAGCCTTGTTTGAATGGATGACATTGTTAGGATTATTTACTATTTCATAATCACACTTTTTAGATTTGATTTTTCATTGTAATTTTGCTTGATTTTGGGTGTGCCTATTGTATACATCCTGTGTACTTGGGTTTTATGCCACTTTATTTCAATAGGATATTTTTACTTGTATATAAAAAATTAAAGTAGCCTATGAAAGGTGCCAAGAAGGCTCAACATTGAAAGTTTGAAACTAGGCAATAATTCTTGGATATTCTTGGTATTAAATGTTGTTCTTACTTTAATTCTTGAATATTTTGGTATTAAATGTTGTTCTTACTTATACTCTTTACTATCTGCATCAATGTTAGAAAAGGAAGTTTGGGAATCCTATAAGTGGAAAAATTTGGAGTGCAGTTCCTAAATGCTTCATTTAAATAGATGTATTTAAAACGAGGGATTTGAATTTGAATTTGAATTTGAATTTTTAGTTTAAATGAAATTCAAAAAGTATGAGAGGGAATTTATTTTTTTGGTATTGATGAAATTTATGGATGGATTTGAAATGATTAGATGAAAACTATTATTTCAAATTCGTAACATCATGAATGTTTTGTTGGAACAAAATCTCCAAAGCTAAAATAATTTTCTGGTGTGAAATTTATATAAAGCAATTGATATTAGCAATTGTTCAAAGTCCTTGATTTTAAACTATCATTTTCAAATGCAACCTTATGCATTTTGTGGATTTTTGGATAGAACAAAAAAACCACAAATTTAATGGTGTTGAACTTCTTTCCAATTAACTTTGGTCCATTTTTGTAAAATCTTTTTAACTGAGTGGTTGTTTTAGGCAAAATCTGGTGTTTGTTGCTTTTATTATTATTATTATTAAATATTTTGTAGATCTCCTTAATTTTGGATTATAACATTTGGAGATCTCCCTTATATATTTTAATGAATGTGTTACTCGTAGAAAAAAGAGAAGGGAAGTGTAGATATTTTACTTTTAGAAGCAATAAAGCGACTGCATTCTCTAGAAGTAGCAAAGAAGTACTTAAAGGAAGCTGAGCATGTTGTTCCAAAAGAGAATGAACTGGACTTAGGTCCGGTACCTGGCTGAACCTGCTAGTCTGGTCCGGTCTAGTTTTTAAAACTATTTTAGCAACTCAGCACAGCATGAATTTAAAACTTTTAAAAACATGCACTGGAATTTTGTTTTCATGAACAATTTTTTCTGCACAATCAATTAGTGTAGTATCATATTTAATATTTTAAAACTAGTTCCGGTTTCCTTCATTTGATTTATTATGTCTCCCCCCCCCCCATTAGCCATGCAAAATTCTGTTCCAAGTTTTAAATGTGTTATACTCTTTTGATGTCTTTTGAATTCTTGAAAACAAATTAGAATGAGGGATTTGGCTTCTAGTTGTGTTTTCTTATCCCATTCTATTGATCTAATTTTAGGCGTTGATCCGGAAGTGGGCACCAGTTGGGATTGTCATTGCTGTCGTTCTTCTCCTTTTTTGGGTAAAAAACAAGATATGGTGATCCTTTTGCTCATGCATTTCAGCTGGCATCATTGTCAATTATCACATGCCAGATGGAGTACGTTTCAGGATTGTGCAGAGTTTTGGTATGGGGTACATATCCATACTAAGGAAGAGCAGTGGATATTATCAGGTGTTCAAGCCTCAGTTATATAAGTCGATTAAAGGGAAAAATGTACTTGGTAAAATTTAGAAGAGATCGATCCTTTTATTGTTATTACTTTTATAATATAACTAAACAAATTAGGCTCATCGTTCATACAGCCATGTATCTACTCGGATTCGATGATATATTCTAAAAAGGAGAAATTTCAATTATTTGTTTCTTTTCCTCGTACTAAATGGCCCACCAGAAATGATTTATTTGTTGTCCATATCTTTGGATTCTCATTGATCTCTTAGTTTGCGCATTGTGTATTAAAAATTGTGGCGGATTTTTCATTTCCCTCTTGCTTAAGACAATTTTGATATTGTCAACAGAGAAGGTGGGTGGGGACAAGAGAACATGGGAAGACTATCTACACGAACATAAAGTTGAAAATAGGTTGTTCTTTCTGTTAGTTGATTCTGCAGCTGTTACTAAAGGACCACTGAGAGAAACAACAACTAATACACTTACTTGGAAATACCAGCAAAATGACAGAAATTCAGAAGATATCATAAAATGTATGTATCAGCAAGGTTATTGGTAGAAAAATGTGATAGAAAGATTTGAGATAGTATGTTTGGATAGAGCAGTATGCCAGGTCATCGTAGCCAATCAATTATTATGCCAATGAAGCTTTTGATGGTGACTAATTTTCAGAGAGAAATTCTGAGGAAAAAACACTAGAAGATGATGTCCAGCTCAACCCGGCACTCGCATATAGCTTTTACAAAAATAATGGTAGAGTTATTGTCATCCTTGGTTTTGAACCACAACTACAAGATGGTCCCCAAAAATCCATTAAGCTCTTTATATATGGATCATCTATAGGTTCATAGAAAACTTGAAAATGAATTTGGGAGAGAAAATCATGCCACACTTGGGAACTCACAAAATTCTATTTTGGTCATTTAGCCTTAGGTTAGTTGCTAGTATTTTATAACACACCATATGATTTTTGATATATGATTAATATTTTTTATTATTTCGATATATATCATTTATCATTAAACTGAGACACTAATTGGTTTTTAGTGCAAGCGAGAATAGAACCTCAGATCTCTTATTTGACAACAAGAGACTCTAACAATTGAGCTAATTGGAACCTCCTCGATATATATCTTTTAAGTGTATTGTGATACTATACAATACATAATAACGGTATCTTGTTTATCACTTGATACACTTTAACGTACTTGATTACATCATTTTTATTTACATTTTTTAGAAAAGATATATATTTAAATTTTTTTTTTTTGGGGGAAAAAAAGGCACTTCCCCCCTAAATCTATGGGAATTTCACAATTCCCCTCTAAACTATAGAATGCACTATCCCCTTAACTATTGAAAATAAGCAAATACCCCATGCTCGTTTGATTACTAGAATATTCCACATGAAAAAAAATTTAAAATTCCCTTTAAGGGGATGTCAAATGACCCAACGTTTCTAGATAATGTCATTCAAAGAACCCACAAGATTTTATTTTTATTTACCACAACTTAAAAACTTTCCTCTAAAATTCTCATCCGTGAATGCTATATTAACTAGAGCTTGATACAGATAGTAACATTATTTTTGCTGGCTTATACCTTTTACTTGTGGCGGAGCAATGATTCTGATTCAAGGGTGGCAAGATTAATATATATAAATATATTTATTTATTTATATGAAGACAAAATTAATTCAATTTTTTTTTTATTAATAGAAGGAAAAATCACTTAATTTATTAAAAAAATGATTAACTTAAAAAATATAATGTAAATGTAAGTTATATATATTTTTTTGTTATGTTTTTTTCATGCTTGATTTCAATTTATTTTTACAAGCCTAGTATTAGAGTTAGTACAATCAATGTTACACCTAAACTTCTTCATTAATTAAGTTGACTATAAAAATATATTTCAAATAAGTAAAAAAAAAAAATCATTAATATATTAAGTTCAAATATTAATCTAAATATAAGATATTCAAATTTTTTTTTTTAATACTTAAAATTAAAATGAAAAAAAAAAAAAAAAACTTAGAAGTATTAACAATATGATCATATACATGAAAATTTTAAAATGTTTTGTGTGCCTTGATTTTTCAAAGACATTATATAATGTTTTTATTTTGAATTAACTTAAAAATATCAATATTTGTTTTTTTTTCTATCTTAGATTTCAATTCTAACTAACTGATTGTAAATGACCTTAAAAAGTATGTAGTCAAAGATTTTATTTTATTTTATTTTTAAAAAAACATATGTAATTCAGCAGAAACATGATATATTATAGCAATATCTACTAATCAATCTGCTGGGACCTGGCCAATAGCACAAAAATTATACAAAGTTTCTTTGGGAATTACTTCGCCAATTACAATTCCACCATTGTCATTCTACCATATTATCACACCCATGTCTCGTTTAAGTTCTTTACAAGTATGTACAACTGCAGCTTTGATCACTTGGAATCTGTCCACAAGTGTTTTTGGTATTTGGTACTGCTTCCTTGATTGCATCAACAATAGCATCACCTATATGAGTGCGTTGTCAACTTCTAGCTCCAATGGTTCAAATACATCTTCATCTAAAGATACTAGAGTGTGCAGTTTCACTATTATCTGGATAATTTTAGTATGCAATTTTTTCTAAGATAAGCTCCAGTATACAAAAATGGAGGAAAAGGAAAAAAGATAATCCTAATGTGGAAATATACTGCACACACTACCATACAACCCTCGTAATCTTCTCCACATACATTTTTTCTTAACGTAGAGATAAAGAGATTCAGACATTGGTGGATGTCCAGAAGAGGGCAGTTTAATATTTGATGATTTGATTGCATTTCTGTAATTGGCCAATTCTAATGTCTCGAGCTACTTGGGATGATTGACATAAGCTCATTAGCTGTCCATGTCACCAGGGAAAGATTATGGAGATAGCTGAGCAACTCTTTGTCATATGATGGGAGCATAGAAACACATTCTGTTTGGAAAAAGTGAAAAATTAGTAATGAGAGAGGCAACCAACTGAAGGTACTCAGCTAATCAGAATCTCAGATATCAAAATATTGATTTTAATGCCCATTTGTAAAGAAACTAGGAAGAGTAATGACATCTAGTCAAATTTATGATAACAGTAAAGCTGCTCTAAAATTGGCTTGGTTAGCAGATGTAGAATCTATGTTGAATCACCATTTAGAAGGGATACTAGGACTTGGGTCTCTGTTGGGTGGGGCATCAGATAAAAATTTTATATAAATCAAAATGTGGGAGAAATGAAAGAATCGTTTGTCTGCTTGGCTGGTCAAACATGTTGGCCAAATTAGCTGCCCCTACAGTGAGGAGAAAGGATCATGACTTAAGGTTTCTGATACAGAAGTAACACATTTGGTAATTCCCTAGTCATAGAAGAAAGATGTTTTTAAGGAGTACAGATACATTATGTCATTCTTCTTAAAAGTACTTTCAAAGGTGTGAAATATTTCATACCTGAGCTCTTCATGAGACTCAGTAGTGAGTATGAAGCTAGCACTCTTTCCTCGAGATCTTTTTTATAATTCAAGGATTCTACCAACCGTGGCGTGAGAATTGAGCATGCCATAGACCGCAAATTTTCATCTCCAAGTGAATGGAGAAGGCTGGTCATCCAAGTAACAGTAATGATACTTGCTCGTGCTAACCTTGGGATGCCATTGGCTATGCAATCTGAAAGGGCGACTAACAATCTCTTGTTCCCACTGTTGAACAACATACTAGCTGCTTTCCTTTGCCAGTTTTCTGTTGCTTCTTCCTCTTCATCCTAGTAATGTAATTAAGACCATGTAACGAATAATTCATTAGAAAAGAGTGGTTATGATCAGATTTATAATTAGCAGGGGGAGTAGTCAAGCCCCATTCTTACAGCAAAAAGAAATTTCTGTCATTTATCTAGTTTCTTCCTGATTAATTCTATATTGCTCATGTAATGTAATTGTAAGCTTACTGAGTGCATGAAACCATCTATGACAATTTCCTTGCTATGAAATGAATCCCCTGAACTCTCATGGAAACCTGCTTGTTGTAAAAGCCATTTTTCTGCTGATGCCTCTCCAGTATAAGAAAACCAGCCTGCCAACATCAGAAGAGCTCTTGCTGTTTGTTCTTGAACCTTTTCGTGACATATTTGACAACTTAAAGCTGTTATGATTGCCTCAACTGCTTCTTCTCTGTATACACTGCACTTCATAGTATTACCCTGCAATGTTTGTGCAATTTGTTATGGTGATTGCTCAAGAATGCACAACCAGATATTACACAATTGGTCTGTTTGCTTGCTGAGAAATTTGAGGAACTAAGGAGTCAGAAATATGATAACTCCTTTTTTTTAAAAGATTTCTCAGCAACCATTAAAAAATTATCTGACTGAATAAAAATAAAAAAACAAGAAAGAAATTATATGGAATTACCAGAAGATCAAGCTGCAATAAGATTGCTGCTACCAGTGGGTATTCTTCTTCTGGTGCTCTGTGGAGACGGGCTAATAAAATGTGCATGGTGTTCAAGCCACTCCATCCTTCTTTTAGTCCACATAAGAATTCTATTATCTGTGTTCTTCTGGTAAGAATTTCTTGGATTAATATAATATGGATTGAGCTTATAGAAGAGAATGTAATAGGTAAAAGTTCATACCTATTAAGACAGAGTAACTCGGTTAGTAAAGAAAAAGCATAGCTATTAGAATTCTTGCAGTTCTCAAGGACAATAAGTTCAAGAAGAGAAGCCTTGTTCAAATTTTCAGCCAAGAAATTTCTACAGCTGCCATCAGCTCGAATGCAACAGGACATGATCAAAGCAGCATTGGTCCTTTCATGAGTATCCCCTCTCTCAATTTGTTGTGCCAGCAGATTCAATCCCCCAAGAGAAACCACTTGTCTAGCATTCTCTAAGTTCCTATCTTCATCAAAACCTGTCAGAAGTTGGTCTATAAAGTAAATTGCTGCCACTTGAGGACTGCACTGTACTGTGAAGAGGGTCTGCAACTGATCTCCAAACTCTAACACTCGAAGGAATAATGGCACCCAGTGAACTGATATCATCTGTTTTGCCTTTGGCTTTGCTAAATAAAGCAGAACAGCGGCTTTTAGAAACAGAGAAGTGCTTCTCAAAAGTCTCATGAAGATTTCTAGCTGTGGATCCAAATTCAGTATAATCTGCCTAATCACGTCATTCGTCCCTACAAATTCTGCTAAAATTGATATTATTAACTCTAAAATTTCATCATCATCAGAAGCAGACAAAACCTCTAGCATCCCCTCAATAATGGATGCCTCTGATAATGCAACTTCAATGGCGGGATCACCATGTGAGTCCAACCACGCTTTGGAGATTATTCGAATTGCAAATTCACATTCGCTAAGAATATCTGAGAAGCAAACAGTATTAATAGCTCTGATTAACTCACTTGAATTGGCATTCCCTTCCTTTCTGACTGAACAATTCTTGGCTGCAAGGTTGCCCTTCACTAAGCACTCTTTTGGCTGACTTTGGCAGGTAAAGATCTGGAAATAGTCTGATTTTTGTGTTTCAGGCCATGATTCAGCTCTCAAATCTCTATTGTTTTGGCTTGATGACCTTCGATGAGTCCCATATCCTTTCTGTACAAGTCAGAAAAAAGACGATCATCTGCAATGCAACAGTCACTTTTTCATATAACAGAAAAAGCAAAAGCCAAAAAAAAAAAACTGACTTTAATATAATGTAAAGAGAAATACCCACATAAACAAAACTGCAGTTATAGCTATCTTCATCTGTACATAGTTTATCCTTTTCCTCTAAATGCCACATATTGATTGAAGCTCCATTTCGATCACTGTGGCCCATAGATTTTCGCTCAAGTGAGGTCCCAAATACAGCTCGGTATCTTTTATGATTTAGGCAACCATAAAGCAAAATTCACAATTAGCACATAAACCAAATGTAAAAAAAAAAAAAAAGAAAAAAAAAAAAAAGAAATTGGGGATTAAATTTTCAACAAATTATATTGTTTATAGACTTACAAGTTGTTGTTCATGGAAGACTGCAAAGTGTAAGAACCTGAGGATCTCCTACTTGATGATCCATAACTGGGTTTTGATGGCAAATGCACGGTAGGAACAGGAGGGGCTTTAACCCCAACTTTAAGCCACCCTTTATAGTACAGAGCAAACTCAATAGTCCCCTTATCCATTTGGTCACTGTACACCTTGCTCAAGGCCTTCACTTTCCTCTCCTTATCAATGTAGTTGGAGTTTGAAATAGTTTCAAGCTCCTTAGTGTACCAGATCTTAAGATGGAGAAGGTGGGGAAGAAAGAAATGCTCCCAAAGATCAGCAAGCAAGTCATTTCGAGCTAGAAATGGAGAATCACAGAAAACTTGAAGTAGGTGCCTAGCACAAATCCTATCATTTTTCTCAAGCTTGTAGAGAATTGCTAATAAAAGCTGAGCAACTGCAGAGATATGAGAATTGGGTATTCCACATGTTGAACCATTCTTAGTCTTTTTAGAATTTAAGGAATCAACAACACTTAGAAGCCGAATGGAGTTCCTTAGTGTCTTCATGCTTAGCTCCTTCCTAGTCCCTTGTTCAACTACCAACTTGTCAATGTTGTCGATAACAAGTTCCATGTTTGCGAAAATCCCATTATCTGGTTCCTTTTTTCTTCTCACCAAGCAAGAGTTGCACTTGTCTCGAATTGTTTCCTGGAAATTCACGTCTTTCACGTACCGGCCAATGTATCCGCTGAGGATGGAAATCACTGCTTTAATAGCAACTTCATCAATTGGAGGCTCATCTGTTCTTGAACTCTCAGTCACTGTCGCCAATGATTTATTAGAATTCGATCTCTCTGATACCGAACCCACCCTTTTAGATGATGAAAATATGGAAGACCCTTTTTTGGTAGCAGAGAGACGGGCAGTTTTTCGGTGGTCATGGCAGATGTATATAGGGAGTGCTATTGAGTCATCTACTTGTCCTCTGTCTCTGATAAGCTTCACAGGCTTTGGAGCCTTACCAAAATATCCTTCCTTGGCAAGCAGTTCTTGTAAGGAGGCCATGTTTGTTGGTGGCACAGGGTTGGATTTGGTACTGGTTTTGGTAATGGAGCAAAGTATAGAGCTTGCAAAGGTTCACTGACATTCTTTTCAAAGCCCAAAAAAGAGTAGGAGATAACAAGAAGACAGCTAGCTGTTGCTATTAGGAGAAGAGAATAAGGTGAAGAAAAGACACAACCAATCAGAATCAGCACAAAAATACGAAGTAAAAGGCAAAATGGAATTTGGGTAGTAATTTTTCTTTCCTTGTGTATTTAACCGTCAGTGCTTTCTGTCTGTTTCAGGTAAACAGTTGGACCAGTCCGGTTGATAACTGTTAATAAAACTTCCTGCAATCTGTAGAATCAGGTTCAGTTCTGGACCGGATATGTGAATGTGAAGGAGTAAGTTTTGATTTTTGATTAAAATATAAAACCTATGTGATGTCTTTAGAAAACCAAGGTAACAAACAAGAATAATGCAGAAGAATAGGTGGGTATTTGGACTTTGGATCAATGTGAATTTTGTCTTTGCAATATTTGGGACCCACTAGTTTGGAAAAAAGTTTCATTCTTTGTTTAATATGGGGATTGGGAATTTGGAAGATAGAATAGCAGAACAGAGCAGAGGTAAATTAATCAAACTTAGGTGGGTGATGGGAAGAAGGATGATAAGCTCATATTTGTTGATCAGGTCGGTCGTCGGTCATATGTGCTATCATCATTTTATACGTATGGGTGAAATTGAGTTGATGGAATATATATACGTTGTAGTGTAGTGGAAGAGAGAGACTGGCCGTTGGATGGATGGCGACCCATCAACTTTTCATTCACGTGGGAAACCAAACCTATATGGATATTTTCATACAAACAACAAAATGCTTTTAGTAGTATTTGAATTTGCCAATGGTGAATGAATCATATGATCGGTGTATATTCGGTTCCCTCACTACTAGTGAACTTGAGTTTCAAGTCTATCTACAACAAAGTCCCTTCTTTTATTGTAACAAATAATAATAATAATAATAATAATTACTATTTGGGTTTGGATCAATTGCAATTTGCAAATCTATTGAATTTAAAATTTAAAAAAAAAAAAAACTTTGAGGTTTCCATAATTACGAAATTGATTTCTGAGACTAACTTTTAAGAATAACTAGCTAATATCCCGCGTGATGCACGGTGCATTTTCAAAACTTTTGTGAGAAATCATCTTTAACTCATTGGGTTTATCAATAATATTATTTTTAGTTACTATATGTGGGGGCAATTTTTGCTTCAAAGGCCAAGGGCTAGACCATGTTGTAACCTTAGACAATTTTGTTGTCCCACATAAGAAAGATTTGCTTCCTTTTCATGCCATATAAAGAAGCAAATCTTTCCTATGTGGGACAACAAAATTGCCTAAGGTTACAACAGTCGTCGGTCATATGTGCTATCATCATTTTATACGTATGGGTGAAATTGAGTTGATAGAATATATATACGTTGTAGTGTAGTGGAAGAGAGAGACTGGCCGTTGGATGGATGGCGACCCATCAACTTTTCATTCACGTGGGAAACCAAACCTATATGGATATTTTCATACAAACAACAAAATGCTTTTAGTAGTATTTGAATTTGCCAATGGTGAATGAATCATATGATCGGTGTATATTCGGTTCCCTCACTACTAGTGAACTTGAGTTTCAAGTCTATCTACAACAAAGTCCCTTCTTTTATTGTAACAAATAATAATAATAATAATAATAATTACTATTTGGGTTTGGATCAATTGCAATTTGCAAATCTATTGAATTTAAAATTTAAAAAAAAAAAAAACTTTGAGGTTTCCATAATTACGAAATTGATTTCTGAGACTAACTTTTAAGAATAACTAGCTAATATCCCGCGTGATGCACGGTGCATTTTCAAAACTTTTGTGAGAAATCATCTTTAACTCATTGGGTTTATCAATAATATTATTTTTAGTTACTATATGTGGGGGCAATTTTTGCTTCAAAGGCCAAGGGCTAGACCATGTTGTAACCTTAGACAATTTTGTTGTCCCACATAAGAAAGATTTGCTTCCTTTTCATGCCATATAAAGAAGCAAATCTTTCCTATGTGGGACAACAAAATTGCCTAAGGTTACAACATGGTCTAGCCCTTGGCCTTTGAAGCAAAAATTGCCCCCACACTATAGTCACAGGTAATCAACGAAGTTTGCTAGTAAAACAAAATTTAAACTAAACTATAGTCTCTAGTCATATTTTCAATTCCAAAATTGGGTATGCTTTGTTATGTAGTGTAAGAAGGGGATGGAAACAAATACATTTACAATGTTTGAGAAATTTTCATTATGCTAATACATTGGTGATTTTTGAAAAGGAGAGAGAACAATTGGATATGCTTGGATTCCTTGCCATTTCCCTTGTCATTGCTTGTGATTAATCATGCAAAGCTAGAAATCATATTGAAAAATTTAAAATTTTAAAAAAGAAAAAAATAAACATAAAAAGGAGAAACTTAAAAAGAAAAAAGAAGTGATGGTAGAGGGCATATTGTAACTGTGATTCAGTTTTTTTATTTTTATTTTTTAAATAATTTTAGAAGAAATTCATTGCATAAAAGAAAAGACAAAACAACAAATGGCCATTAGACTAAGCTTTTGCAATGTTAGCAATACAATTAGACACATCCTTAAAATAAATGGAAGGACTATCTAGAAATAGTGCAGCCTTGTTAGCTAACCGGTGTGCAGCCTTGTTAACTTGAGGTTGATGTGATCAGATTTCCATGCTTGTAAATCTGATTAAGCAAGCTTTGCATCCTCTTTGAGATGGTTGATCATTTGATGTATTTTCTGCTTAATTGGTGAGAGCATTTATACTGATAAAGAGTCACTTTGAAAATTGTGAGCATTTATAATAGTGATTTAGTCTAGGCTGGAAGTATGCTAAGATATAGTTGTGTAAAGAAGAAAGAGAAGGGAATTCAAAAGGGTGGGCAATTGAAGGGTTAGAAATTTTGAATAGCCAATTGAATTGATGGGAGGCAATTGAAAAGTCTGAAATTTTGAATGGCTAATTGA
>NW_027069953.1:406017-433065 GCF_002906115.3 Quercus suber | reverse complement strand
TGCTATATAGATGAGCTACTTTGTGAAAGAAAACATCATACGTAAGTAGCATCTAGAATCGAATCCAAAGCAGCCAAGAACAAATGGAGTAGCTTGCGGGCCTTAGCTGGAAACACATAATTAACCCGTGCATTGCACAACCGACCTACATATGTAGTACATAAATTAATCTTTCCAAACATCAATCACAGTTTCACAGACTAAGAGTTATCGCAAAACTAAAAAATTATTTTCTTAGTTAATTAGACATGAAAGCTCAATTTCTTATATAATTTCTAAACAATCAAACTAACATTATAAAAAAAAAAAAAAAAATCAATTGACAATCCATAACAATTCTCTAAATTGGATTAAACTTAAGGAAATCAACTTAAACAAATACACAAAATATATTCAATTTAGCAAATACCACGTGACCCAACTATTGCTGGGTCTTTATGTGATATGCCAATTGCTGAGTCTTTTAATATTTAGCAAATGTTTAATTTTATTTTGATTTGGTTTAATATTTAGCTCCACGTGAAGTATATATCAACTCAATTACTTAAAGTCACCTCAATACTTTTTCACAAAAAAAAGAAAAAAAAGAAAAAAAATCTCCTGAACGCTGTACGTGGTTATTCTAAAATATTTTTGATCACATACAACCATTCCTAAAGTTCCCCCAAAACACCCATTATCAATATATATATATATATATATTTATACGTAACCTTTTTTTTTGTGAGAAATATATTTATACGTAACCTTCATCTTCAGATTAAGTCACATTTGAGTGAAAGATGAATTGCTTTAACTTTATTAGAAATTATAGTTGAAGAAAAATTATATCCACTTAAAAATGATAGTTGAAGAAAACTTATATATATTTTTTCTTAAAATCTAAAAATTTAAGAAAATTTCTGTAATTTGGTGCCACCACAAGGCGCAACCACTGCATCTAAGCCCAACTTTTATTATATATAATAATAATAATAATAATAATATAATATGATATATGAGTTGGGTTCATGTTACACCTAGTGTAACTCTAAATAATGTTACACCACTCAATAACTTATTATTAAATCATATTTTGAAAATCCAATCGTTGAATTACATGTTTTATATGTTCTTAACATGCATACTAAATTTCATGTTAATCAAATGAAATTTACCATTCGATCCACAAACTAATCTTTTATGCACCATTTTAAATTACAAAAACTTGAATTTAAATAATTGATTGATGACATAGCTATTGATCTTTGATCACCTTGAAATTTTGCAAACATGAAGAATATACAAAGATAATGTAATCTACGGTGGATTTGTCAAAATTTGCATCAAATTAAAAACTATTGGTTGGTGTAACATTGCTAAGAGTTACACTAAGTGTAACTTGAACCTAACCCATGATATATATAAAGATGAATTTAAGTTACACCTGGTGTAATTCTTTAGAGTTACATATTTTTTTAAACCGTTGGATTTAAATAAATCCAATGGTTAAAAAAAGACCATCATTATTACAAATATTCTTATTAGGATCTCATTAATTACCTTCATTTATTACATTCTAAACCTCTCTCTAAACCCAAAAATGTTTAACATCTGACTCTCTTTCTCTCTCTCTCTCTACGTTTCTCTCTTTCTCTCTCCTCCACCATTGTTCCACCTCTACAGGTTGCAAAAAAAAAAAAAAAACCAAGCCGAACAATGAGCAAGGTAGATAGAGTAGGTAAGTGTTTTGTGGCTGTACTAGCACGCTGCAGTTCATAATTTCCACAATCCAAATAAAGCATTATTTGTCTTGTTCTCCATTTTTTTCTACGCCCAGCATTAAAATTTCTTCAATTGAGGCTGTGTTTGTTTTGGCTTCAAATGGTTTCCGGAAATCATTTTCTGCAAAATAGGCTGTTTGGGTGCGCAAGGAAAATTGGGTCAAACGGAAAATCATTTTCGTTGACCGTAAATAAGCTTTCTAATTACGGAAAACCATTTCCGTTTCTATTTTACCTTCAATTCACTTCCGGAAAAGAGAGAAAGAGAGAGAGAAAGAAGGACCAGACGCGCAACAGGGAGAAAGAGAGAGAGAAAGGACTCAGACGCGCACCCAGACCGCCGTCGTTGTCATCTCTCCCTTTCCATCCATTTTTGATCACTCTCTCGTCCTCGCTCTCTCAGTTTGACCGAATGTGGATTTGATCGAATGGAGTTGTTGTGATTTTTGTTTTTTGAAGTTTATACGTTGAAATTTCTATTATAAAATTTGTTTGGGAACTGAGAAAATGGGTAAGAAAATGTGAGAAAGTGTAGGAAAATAGCATTTTCAGTATGCAACCAAACACATGAAAATATTTTCTAGAAAATTTTTCATAATGCAGCCAAACACTCAGAAAATATTTTCCTTTCCCGAAAATACCATTTTCGGAAAATATCTATTTTCCGAAAAATATTTTACGGCAACCAAACACAGCCTGAATGCGATTGTCCTATTGTCCGATGATTGTCATGGAAATCCAAGGGGATAGAAAGAGAGGTGTGTTATAGCTAGGTTGAAGTGAAGGAATATGTATAGTCCCAAATGAGAATATATAGAGAAAATTTTACCAGTCTTCTGAAATTTTACTCATCTTTTAACATTGTGATTAAAAACATGATTTCAATAACGTAGGACTCTGTGTACGGCGAGTGTAAAAAATAATATAGGACTCTCATTAGTCCTTGGCAATGGCTGTTGGACGATTGATGGTTGCATGCTATGTGGACATAGGCTGAGGTCATTGCTGAGGTGAAAGCCTTCGTGTTGGCACTTGGCACTTGGTAACTCTATTTCTATTTGTGACGTCTTTGAATTAGCAAGGTCGCAAGAGTAGAAAATGGCAACTGTTTTTTTTTTTTTTTCTTCAGCTGGCAATCTATAGAGGTGGAACAATGGTGGAGGAGACAGGGAGAGAGAAACGGAGAGAGAGAGAGAAATGTAAAGAGAGAGAGTCAGACGTCTAATGTTTTTGGATTTAGAGATAGGTTTAGAATGTAATAAATGAGAGTATTAATGTGATCATAATAAGAATATTTGTAATAATAATGATCTTTTTTTAACTGTTGGATCTATTTAGAATTACACTAAATGTAACTTGAACCTAACTCATATATATATATATATATTGATGATTAATTATTTGTCTTTAGGTTTAAACCAATGGAATTTTGACACTTAATTAATTATAAATACTTATTTTGAGCTTAGTTAGTAAATATGCGTATCTGACGGGTATGTCCGTAATAATTAAAAAAACTTGCATCCACCGAACTATTGTCAAATGTACGGAATTTTATGCGTGATTTTGAGATTAGAAGTCCAATACACGAGTATTACAAAACTGATAAATTTTGGTTTCTTAAATACCGCTTGTATAAAGGATAAAAGTTATAAAACTTGATGGCTGTTAATTTGGCAGTGACATAAAAGTTCAAAGTTCAAACCCATGTATAATACAACTGAAGGAAACGAATTCCTATCAAATACAAGAGTCATTTTTTTTTTTAATAATAAAAGTGTCATGTATGTAATTTAATTTACTAAAAAGATAAGTAAATTAATGATATGTTCACAAAATTTTTACAACAATTTCACAATAAATTTTAGGTAGTATATTGTAAATGGTGGGTAAAAAGTAATGTTACTGGATGACCCAAATTATAAACCCAAAAAAAAAAAAAAAAGTTGTGAAAAAACACATCCCAATTTTGTTTGAGATGTTGGATTTAATCACATATGAATAGAAGTAAAGGTCATAAGATTATTCTATTTATTTGAAAAAAAAAGGTAAATGTCTCCCCTTTTTTGTTACGATTTTTTTAAAGATAAACGTAACATACTCGTATTGTATACATATCGTTTTTTTTCCTCTAATTCCGTATTTTTATGCCAAATTTTTGAAACATAATTTTTAAAAATATACCAAATTACACCGTCCATATATTTACTGTATTAAACATGTACCGTATTTTTCTAACTATAATTTTGAGACTAATTAATCATTCACAATCATATGTATTTGATTTTAATGCCAAGAATGCTTCTTAATCGTTGAAACATGTAATGGGTTGGGCTTTATCTTGGAAGTGGAAAAGTGATGTGCTTGGTGGTGGCTCAAAGAAGTTAGAAGTGAAGCCCAAGTTTGGGTTGGGTTCGTCTGTGAAGATGGAAAATAATTGTGAGAGACCATAGAGATCTAGAATTTCATATTTGCCATTCAACTTCTTGGATCATCTTTTGAGTTGCTTGCTTCTTAACCAACTCGACAAGTCTGTGATTATTAAGCAATATTTTGATGAAGCGCTAACCATGATGAGTGGGGGAAGTAGTATTGCTAGCTGCTGCTTTTTGATTCATCACGTTTGTGATGGAAAAGTTTAAAAATGCCACCTGGTTATTTAGTAGGGACTAGGGAGGTGTAACATAGCTACTGAATGAGCTATGTGGGTATCCACATTCCCTTTTAAAAATGTGAGTATTCACATTCCTATCCCTGAATAAAGTTACATTTTGTATAAAATGATAATTTTACCTATTTTCTCTACCCTTAAACTAATAGAAAGAAAATAAAAATATTATTATTATAAATTGATAATTTAAATAATTATTTTTTATAATATATGTCTTTTAAAAAATGTTATTATATATATATATATATTTTTTGAATTTTCTAATGTTTCTCATAATTTATTTGGAGGAAGATTTAAAAAAAAAAAGAAAAAAGAAAAAAAAGAAGACCTGATGTTGTATTTATGAATCAAATGGTATTTTCGGAAAAATAAATCATTCTTACAAAATTCTTAGAAATAAACTAAATACAAAAATCTCATATTTTAAGGATTTTTTATTATATTCAAAATCAAACCAAATATAGAAAAAATTACATTTTTAGATATTTAGATTGCCCATCATCACATTTCTAGGAATATGAATAACAGAAATAATGTGGATTCCCTTGTACCAAACACCACCTAAAAGTACTAACCATATATTTGATGATAGGCTACATGACTGAAAAAGAAAAGGAGAAAAAATAGTTTTTCTCTTTCTTTCTCGACACCACATAGCTAGGGTTTGGATTATCAATAAGAGTCCACACTCTTGGTCAAGTGAAAAGTTATTGAGTTGAAGATCAAGGAGGTTTCAAGAGGATTAAGTTGTTGGATTTTTAAAAATAAATAAATAAAACCAAAACTTTCGATCTTGAGCATCAATTTATGTTTTCTTTTGAACCCTAATTTTATATTTATGAGGAACATGTGTTTATACATCATATGAAGTAGATCCATATTATTTTCTGTTGTGTACTTCATGAGTAAGATGTATGATGTCTTCCTAACAATTGGTATCTATTGAAGCATACCAATCTGATAAGGAATCAAATACTGCAGTAGATTAGATTAATTCAAGTTCATATATTGCAATAGATAAGAACAGTTCAAGATAAGCCAGAGCACTTTCATATCTCATCTACTTTTCTATCTCATCTACAATTTGTATTTTAAATGTATTCTTTTGTATTCAAACATCTTATCCTATGTAACTAATCTGATTATATTTATGAAAGCAACTCCCAACATTGAGTGTGTGGGAGCATAAGATTCACTTCATATAATATCTCTTTTCTTATATGGTATCAGAGCTTTTACGACTAACATCATGAGTTCCTCTAATTCCAGCTCCTCTACTGTCACCACACACTCTCTCTCTCTCTCCCTGTTCATACACTGCCAAATCATCCAATTCGCCTTACTCTCACCAAGGACAACTATCTTCTTTGGAAATACCAAGTTGTTACTCATCTCAATGCTCAAAACTTATTTGGCTATATTGATGGATTCAAAACAGCGCCTTCTTCAACTATTTCTAATACTATCATGGGATCAAATCGGCCTATTCTTATTCCAAATCCTGAATATGTTGCTTGGTCACAACAAGATCAACTTATTCTTAGCACATTTATTGCATCCCTCTCAGAGTCCATTCTATCTTAGGTTCTTGGCTGCAATACCTTTCGCACTCTATGGGTGGCTCTTGAACGTATGTTCATCTCCCAATCTCAGGCTTGTGTGATACAAATCCAATACCAATTAGCTACCTCAAAGAAGGGTAACCCAAATGTGACTGATTATTTTCAGAGAATGCATAGTCTTGGAGACACACTCACTATAGTTGGACAAGCTCTCTCAAATACTGAAATGAGCTCCTATATTGAATACACCCATTTGTCACTTCTGTCACTACTCAGGTGGACCCTCTTTCTCTTTATGAATTATATGGGTATCTCCTTGCTCATGAGCAGCGCTTGGAATAGCAACAATCAGCTGTTGAGTTAGCATTCTCAACTGCCAATATGGCAACTCGGAATAACACAAATCGTGGTTGTCGTGGTCATGGTTCCTATGGACGTGGATCTTCTTCAAATCAAAATGGTCGAGGCATAAGAGGATGTGGTCGCGACTCCTCAAAGTCATCCATCAATCCCTTTTCCTTTGGGACTCCATGTGTTGTTTGCCAAGTTTGCAACAAACTTTGATCATTCTTATCAAGCTGATCCACCTGCAACTGCCCAAGCTTTTTATTCCTCACCATTTGCCATTCAAGATGACAATTGGAATCCTAATACCGGTGCCTCACATCATCTTACACCAGATTTCTCTAATCTCAATGTGAGCTCTGAAGCATATTTTGACACTGTTTAGATCACAATCGGCAATGGTCAAGGTTTGCCTATTTCACATACTAGAAATGCATCTCTTTCTACACCTAATCACTCATTTTCTTTAAAACATGTTCTATATGTTCCCAATGCTTGCAAAAATCTTCTCTCTGTTAGTCAATTTGCTAAAGATAATTCTGTATTTTTTTAGTTCTATGCTAACTTCTTTTTTATTAAGGATCTCACAACTAGGAGAATCCTCCACCACAGACCTCTTAGGCATGGGCTATATCCTCTCTTTTCACGTTCATCTCCAACCACTTCACCACATGCTTTGCTTGGAGAAAGAACATCTGCTGCAAATTGGTATCATCGTTTGGGACATCCCAACTTTCATATTGTTTGTCAAGTGTTATCCAAGTTTCAACTTCTAGTTTCTGCAAATAAAACTTTGGCAATGTGTTCAGCATGCTCTCAAGCCAAAAGTCATCAATTGTCTCTCAATTCTTCTTCCTTTGTTGCATCTAGGCCTTTAGAATTACTATTTTCAGATGTATGGGGTCCATCTCCAACTGTTTCCTTTTCAGGCAATAAATATTATGTTTTTTTGTTGTTGATGCCTATAATTGATTCACTTGGTTGTATCCTTGTGGGTTCTTTTTTTGGACAGCACCCAAGTCCATTGATGACAAGGGATCCTGGGCCTCCAAGGATGGATGGTTGGACTGGGTCCGGTTCTCCGTGGCCTATTGGGGTCGTTATATGAACCGGTTTGTGCACAAGTCACATAAAACTCCTCAAGGCAAAAATGTGATTTCCTCCTAAACAATAAAATACCATTGTAAGTGTTTTAGTGTCATAAAATGACCTTTTACTCTTACAAAATAATTAAAATAATTATTCATAATGTTCAAAATGAGGAGGAGGTTAAAATAGAATATTTAGGGCTTATCTTTTATTGTGTGAACATTTAAAAGAGTTCATTCACTTGGTTCCCGGAGCATGATGGCTCTTAGGGGTACTAGGTCTGTAATCCATGGAACCTAGAATCTTTGGTTCCTTGTGTGAGAGACCGGAAAAGTGCCTCTCAAAAAAAGAGAAATTTTTGAGTGCTTTTAAGGGCACCTCTCTTTTTGGGTAAGTGATGTGGAGTCGCCACTTATTTTTTATACAAAAAATAAGAAAAAATAAATATAAAAAATGCATGACTGGATCGTTTCCTTTAATTAATTAAAAGAATACATGTTTGAAAAATTGAAAATTACATGGCTTTGGGTCCTAGTTATAAACTACCAAATAAGTACATGGTTTTTTGTCTTAGTTACAATTTACTCAAAATAAAAGCAAAGATAAGACCTAGGTCTACCTATCCAAAGAAACTACATTCGGAGGCTAGGTTACGAAATGGGAAGGTGTTAGGCACCCATTCCGCCTAAACAGAGTCTGGTCTTCTAGACTCTTGTGACCATTGTACCCATTTTTTATGCATGAGATGAATGATATGTTGCACATGTGAAATAAACTAAATCACACAAATTTATTTATGAACGTATCCTCTCCTTTGTTAAAAAAATTTAGATTTGTTGTTGTGAGTGAAAAAAATTGAATTTGGTTTATAAAAAAAATCAGATCTGTTTTTGTTGTGTAAAAAGAAGGTGGTTTTTAGAGAGAAAATTCAGATCTATTTTTATTTAATAAAATAAAGTCTTTTGGTTTTAAAAAATATCATATATGTTTTTAAGAACTTAAAGAAAATGATTTTTTTATGACAAAAAAATCAGATCTGTTTTTATATGTTCAAAAAGTATGAAAAAGATTGCTTGAGAAGAGGATTTCATTCATGAAGTAAATTTATGCTACATATATTGAATAAAACAAACACAACCATTCACGATCCTTTTTTTTTTTTTTTTTTTAATTTCAAAATCTGCTATGCTAAAAAAATCAGATCTGTATCTAAGGAAGATACAAATTAGTTTTTAATTTAAGAAAAATTTAGATCTGCATCTAAGGAAGATACAAATCCGTTTTTGTTTTAAGAAAAATTCAAATCTGTACCTAAGGAAGATACAAATCCATTTTCATTTTGAGAAAAATTCATATCTGCATCTAAGGAAGATACAAATCCATTTTTATTTTAAGAAAAATTCAAATCTACATCTAAGGAAGATGCAAATCCGTTTTTATTTTAAGAAAAAAAAACCATTTAAGAAAAAAAAATCAGGTCTACATCTAAGAAAGATGCAGATCTGTTTTTATTTTAAGAAAAAAAATCAAGTCTACATCTAAGGAAAATGCAGATCTGTTTTTATTTTAAGAAAAATTCAGATTTACATCTAAGGAAGATGCAGATCCATTTTTATTTTAAGAAAAAAAATTGATTATATGTAGATCTTTGAAATCAAGAAAGAGATCATAACCATAATAAAAGAATCAAGCACATGCTTTAACAATATAAATTAACAATTCATGTTATGGATACTTGAAAGAACTACACTAAAAAAATATATACAAACATGCATCTTTACTACAAGAAAAGCATAAAGAAAAGAAAAGGGTAATAAAAAACAACATCTTGCATGGAGCACTTCTTCTTCTTGAGAGGAGGTTTTAGGGTTCAAAAAAATTTATGCAATTATCTTTGAAATCTAAAAACCCTAGTTTAAGAGAGAATACCAGAAAGGGGGTGAGAAATTTGAGTGTGAAAATGTGTCTCTCCTAGAGCGTCAAAGAATGTGCTAAATTTTGAGATCTAGTCTCTATTTATAGAGATTGGGATGCTTAAAAAATAAGTTTCGATGAGTAGAATGCAAATCAGGACGCTTCTTTCTGCGAAAAAGTCGAAAAGAATGTGCCTTATTGGCACATGAAGAGAGTTGGGCCAAAGCCCAAAAGGGTGCCATTCGACACTTTAAAAGTGCCAAATGGTATTTTTGGACACCAAACGCACTTTCATGCTCGGGTGCTTTTTGAACTCCTTTTTTAGGTTTTCTTAAGTTGAGCCTTGCACTTAGACGAGTTTTGAATCCATATTCTAAGATTTTTACTTCTTTTTTGGATAATTCAGGTCTTTTTAGCAACAATTATCTTGTAGATAAATACTCTAAAATAAATCTTGATAAAGTTCAGATTATCTACAATTTTATTGTTATCCAATTATCCCCTTTATTCCTATGCAAGCAATCCTATTTTAGACACTAATTATTAACTAATCACAAAATTATTTAATTAATTTTAATTGTTTAACCAATCAGAATTAATTTAAATTAATCGTGCGTGGTTGACTCTATCTAGACACAATGCATGTTGACTGCAAACTTGATCATGTGATATCTTTTAATCCGACTGTCTGATTCGGGAACCGGACATACCTTCGCGACCATTAGAATCCTAAGATTATTTTTATGATATGCAATGAATGAATTAATACATGTAATGCAATCATGATTTTTGAGATACTTGGATGGTCACTTTAGTCATTCTTCTTAAGTAAATCATAGGTGCAAAATCGAGTGTCTACACCTTGAACTAGAGGATCTTTCTTCATGCTTATTATTCAATGGAGTTTTGTCCTTTTCCTCTACCTCTTTAGGTCCTGCACAAGAACAACTATACAATACACATATCTTCAAATAATTGTTAGTTCCCCAGATTAGGATATTCATTCCAATACATATACATATATATAAATGAATTTCATGAGAATGAGTCAGCCATAAGGATCCTGGCCTTAATTCTCATAGACGCTTTTGCATAAGACTTGTGGGATTTGGAACTTAAGTCCAAGTAGCTTTGCTTGGGCATTGCCATCTAAATAGTCAGGTGAGGAGGATTTTGTGGGAGAGAGTGATATCTAATGTGTGCATATTTTGGCATATGTTTCTTTGGAGGCTAAGTGATATTTTGAATGATTTCAAGGATATAGGATGAATTCTTCCTCCTTGGCTCTCTTATTTTTGTTCCTTTTCTCTCCCCTCTCCTTTGCCGGGCTCTAAAAGCTCTAAGAATTATCATTTTGAACCTCTGAACTCTGCCCTTTTTCCTTCATCTAAATACCCATTTTTCTACCCCTCCCATCTACTATGCTTTAGTGTTCCTTTTATAGTGGACATGGTCTGGTACCCCAAGCGAGGACGTCCTTGGTCTGCTGGGTAAAACCATGTCCTCTAGAACCTGAAAAAGTGCATTTGGCAGAGGTTTAGCTTAATTAGGAAATTATAACTCAAAAGGAGGTGTTTGGCTTAATCTACAAATGGAAGATTCCTTCTTGGAAAGTCAAAGGAGTGGGTGGGCTGCTCAATGCAATAGATGATAACTTTGATTGAAAATGACAATATAGAGGAAATTGTGGGGAGATGTCATGCACATGAAGGAATTGAGTTTTCCATTGGTTCATGCATTCCAAGCAAATATATGAACCAAGAGAAACCTTCGGGATCCTCCTTTCACCAGAAATCACTACCCTACTGACCAAACCACTTCTCCCTTACTATCAACTTGGGATCCCATGGGCTTGGACCATGGGTTACAAAGATAATACCTGGTCTGCTGGATTTTTTAATGGCTTTTGCTGGAAATCTGAACATAAACCTTGGCTTTCTCATATGTCAACCAAGGTCCTCTTCTCAAGGCTTCAAAAGGACACGTCAAGGTCCTAGGGCCTTGATGTTGATTCTTTTTGCTGCATGTCCTTTGGCCTGACCGAGATCCCTTTTCTTGCTGCATGTCCTTTGGCCTGACNTTTTTTTTTTTTTTTTTTTTTTTTTTTTTTTTTTTTTTTTTTTTTTTTTTTTTTTTTTTTTTTTTTTAATGTTTTTAAGCAATTTCAAAGTCAAGTTGAACATCGCTTTAATGCTAAAATTCTTAGTGTTCAAATTGATTGGGAAGGTGAATTTAGATCTTTAAACACTTTGTTTAAACAAATTGGCATCACTCATCGTGTTTCATGCCCACATACTCATCAACAAAATGGTTGTGGTGAAAGAAAACATCGTCATATTATTGAAACTGTCCATGCTTTACTTGCACACAGTTCTCTTCCTACCTCCTTTTGGGATGATGCTTGTCTTACAGCTTGTTATCTCATTAATCGCATGCCCACTCCTAATTTGGGTCAGCAATCACCTTTTCACAAATTGTTTCATCAAGACAAGCATCATCCCAATCACCTTTTCACCTAATTTGGGTGTGTATGTTGCCCTCATCTTCGTCCTTACAATAGTAACAAGCTGTAATTTCGTTCTCTCCAATGCATTTTTCTTGGCTATAGTTCACATCATAAAGGTTACAAATGTTTACATATACCCACTGGTCGCATTTATATATCACATGATGTGCTCTTTGATGAATTTACTTTTCCTTTTGCCAATAAACTACTTTCACCTACTTCTTTACAGCCCACTACTTCTAATGTCATTCCACTTTCTATTATTGTCCCACTAACATCTTTACAGGTTACTAATACATCTCCTACTTCACATCTCAACTCTCACACCAACAATACTAGTTCGTCATGTTCTGATCGTGCCAAGATCAGTGATGCTTCTCCAACCAATACCTCATCAAATCACACTGAACCTCCATTAGTTCAGCCCTCTGTTTCAACTCCACTTCGTACTCATCCAATGGTGACCCAGTCATAGAATTTGATCACCAAGTCGAAACAATTTCATGATGGTGTTATGCAATACCCGATTCCTCAAGCTCTAATGTCTTTGATGTCTCCATTCGAGCCTACTTATTATTCTACAGCAGCAAAATTTCCAAAGTGGCACATTGCTATGGAAGCAGATTTTAATGCCTTGTTGAAAAATAATATTTGAAGTCTTGTTCCTTCTTCAAGAGCTCATAATATAGTGGGTTGTAAATGGCTTTTTCAAATCAAAAGGAGAGCTGATGGCACAATTGCGCGTTATAAGGCTCACCTTGTAGCCAAAAGATTTTACCAACAAGCCAGAATTGATTTTAGTGAAACTTGTAGTCCTGTTGTCAAACCTATAACTATTCGAGTTGTTCTCTCACTTGCTATCTCAACTGGTTGGTCTATGCGCCAAATTGACATTCAAATTGCCTTTCTTCACGGCAACTTATTTGAAGAAGTATTCATGCTCCAACTTCCGGGTTTTCATCATCCATCCCTGCCTAAACACATATGCGAGTTGAACAAGGCCATCTATGGTCTCAAACAAGTGCCGCATGCATGGTTTTCGAACTTGAGTGGCAAATTGTTAGAGCTTGGCTTTACTGCCTCTAGAGCTGACTCATTCCTCTTCACTTTCTTCTCAAATTCCCTCACTATGTATGTACTCAAATACATGGATGATGTTGGTAAATATAGACCCTGGTTGATAGAATTAACAAGTTTTAAACCCAAGTTGTTAATTAGATTTATTATGAATAAACCTTGTTAAAACAAACAAACATTAATATTATGTTAATATCATGCACAACAGAATAGTAAATAAGACAAGATATGATGACTCAAGAAAACTAATGAAACAAACTAGTTTCACAGTAAAAAACCTAGAGACAAACCTTCTCGAAAAGCAATTCACTATAGTAAAGAGAAGTGTCAGATCTAGTACAAAACCTTTGTCCGTAGACTCTACAATCCCCGTAGATGAACTTACAGCAGAAAACTTCTACCGCTTCAGAACCTCTTAACTCTTCAATATATGAATGCCATCCTTTTGTACGGATCCCAGTACGTGATAACTTCAGCAACTTGAAGATGTTGTTGGTTGCAAATTTCTTCACTTCATTAACAATGAAAATCAAGAAGTACTTGATTGCAAAACCCTAAAGCGCAAAAGATGCAGTAACTTCTTACAGAGAGAATAAGGTACTAGGTCATAGTTTGCATGTGTTCTCCTTATATAACAACATTTATAATAAACTTTCTATTTATCTAGGGTTGTGAGAAAAGAAACCCTACAAATATATGTCAGCTAGGGCCAAAAATCAAGTCTGAAAAATTATGATTTCATAGATCTTGACAAATTCAGCTTTTGTCGAGCTTCGTTCATAAATCTCGATAGATATTGTTTCTATCAAGGTATATGTCAAGCTTTAATGAATAGCTTTTCTTCACTTGTTTCTTGGTCCAATCTTCATGGCTTTAATACCTTGCTTGAACTTTTGTTTCTTGAAGTACTAAATCCATCCTAAATCTACTCAATTACAAGTAAAGTGCATTTTGACAAAAGATTAACTTTTCATAAAATATGTCCTTAACAATCTCCACCCTTGGCAATCCATAACAAAATCACAACAAAACAACTAATCCTGAGAGAAGTCTTAAATTACTTAACTCATAACCACTTGTTGTATTACAAAATAAATCTATCCCTACTACAAACTCTTGAAAAGTTTTGCAAAAAGAGAGTTCATGGCAAGATAGACTTTCACAACTTGTCTTTCTGAAACACTTAAACAAAACTCATTAAGGCATCATGTGTGAAACAAAAATAAAGATTGTGTATATAAAGAAACAAGCGTATAAAGATAGAGAAGAAACAACATATGTAGAGGTAGGTAAAGAAAACATACATCATCATCATATATATATATATTAAAGATAAGCACAATGTATGTAAAAATAGTCACAAGACCGGTGTACAAGAAGCTAAAAGAAGCTCCTAAAACAACAAAGAGGTAAACACTCCCCCTAACAAGATGAAACACAACTCCCCCTTACAAAAACATATATTTCTCCCCCTAACATGTAGAATCTTAAAAAGAAACCACATTTTCTTCCCCTTTTTGTCATGATTGACAAAGGGTAGAAGAAGCTATAAAGCTTTACTCGAGAAACATAAAGTTGATCAAAAGAGGCACAAGGAATCCATATAAATGCATGAATGTAATGAAACAAGATGCTATGGATGACAAGATAATAGAAAGAGGCAAAACATGTGAAAAACAATGCATGCAAGAAGGTCTCGATAGATCAAGAAGCTGTTGAGCTGCCATTGAGAGAAAACCTAGAAATCTCGATGGATCGAGGATTTGTCGAGAATCTATCAGGCAGACAGAGAGCTTAGAAAATTTCTTCGATGGATCGAGATGCTGTCAATGATTTGTCGAGATCACAAGAAGAAAGCTCGATAAGAAGGATATCTGTCGAGGAGTTGTTGAGTTTGAAGAAAAGAGGTTTTCAAGGGGGAAAAACACATAAGATGAGAAAGCAACCAGATGGCTACTGATAACATCTTAAAATGTATACTTGTTATATATTTATGTGAGCGTTATCTCCTTATTACTATGCTTAATTTGTATAATTAAGTCATGATTTGCATTAGTCCCTATTATTTATCTTTGCATAATTTCTTGAATAAGATGTCATTCATTGTGTGTAATTTTCTACTTTCAGGAAATCATATGAGAAAGATGAGTTTATAGGAATTTGTGAAAGAATAGAGGCCAAACTAGAATTAAAGTGGAGCTAAAGGACCATGCTTAAATATCTAAGGAGGTGCAGCTGGAGTGCTTGGATCATCTAACATGATTGGTAGCTTCAAATAACGAAAGAAATCAAAGAGGCAGAATCTGAAAAGGAAAAGTCTGATTTGAGCACTGATCAATATTTTAGGAGTATCTCTCTCCTCAAAAATCCAATTAACACAAGGCTAGATGAGTTGGAACCATGACTTAAATATCTACAACTTTCCAGTTTCGAGTTTTTCAAAATTCTCAATATTTGAAGGCCGAAATTAACTCACAAATTACTACTGTAAACCTGGACGGAAATTAAACTAGTAAAAGTTTTATTTTCTTGGGACACTTAGACATTAGGGTTTTGGAAGGGAGGTTATGAGAACGAATTTTGAGCAGAGAAAACCTTGTATTTTCCTTTCTCTAATGGCAGCCTAAACTCTTTGCTAGGGTTAGGGGTTATGTTTCTTCTATATGGTATGAATATTCAATGTGATTCTTTGTAGGATTTTATCAACGACATATTTGATTTTTCAATTAGATTTCTTTTGATGTATTAGTTCTTCTATACTTTCAATAAGTTCAATCATGTTTTTCTTATTGTTGAGATGAATTTCTAATAGTTTCAAATAAAAATCAGGTTTTAAAGTGAATGAGTTTTTCTGAAAAATTTTCTAACTGCATTATTAATCAAGGTTATCATGTGTTTTTGAATTGTCTTAGTTCAACCGAATCATAAGTATTTAATTGTATAAAAACAATTAATTATGAAATATATAATTTCTTAGATCACAAAGAATTTTATATCGATATAGGGAAACACCCCAATGCCCTGTTATTTACATTATTGATTTAAATTTGTTTTTATTATTATCCTTGTTAACAATCACCAAGAAAAAATATTTTTCTTCTACACCCAAATTTTTGTTTAATTATATTGTCTTTGAATCTATCCTGCTCCTTGTGTTTCGACCTCGATATTCCGAGAATTATATTGCTACGATCTCCTGCACTTGGGAGTGAGCAAGCAACTTTAGCGCTGTTGCCGGGGAGCTGCTGCATGTTCAGAGGCAAATTTTTTTTTTTTTTTGGGAACAAAGCATAGCTGGTGGAAATTCTTCTATTGGTAACTTCGTTCTTTTTTATTTTTATTTTTTTTATTTTATTCTATTTAATTGTGTATTCATTGTTGCATGAGCATTTGGGTTAGAAACGAGAGAGATAGATTAGAAATTTTTGAAACTTACTTTGGTAATCTTTTTTACACACCTTTGCCTTCACCTTGTTCATCAATCATGGGTGATGAAACACATAATAATCATGAGGAGAATAGAAGAACTATGTATGAATTGTTGCATCCCACACAAAATTATGTTCCTTCATGCATCATGTTTCCACCTAATGCACCACATGTAGAATTGAAACAAGGTTTATTACCAATACTTCCTGACTTTAGGGGACAAGAAAATAAAAATCCCTATATTCATGTTAGAGCTTTTGAAGAAGTAATTAATAGTTTCTATGCACAAAATGTTATTGAGAATGCTAAGTTATGTTTCTTTCTTTTTTCTCTTAAGGATAAGGCAAGAAGTTGGCTTTACATCTTGAAACTTAGGTCTATAGGTAGTTGGGGGGAGATGGTCAAAGAGTTTTTTAAGAAACATTTTCCTCTCCACAAAGTCCAGCAAGTAAAAAGAAGGATAACTAGTTTTGTCCAAGCAGAAAATGAGACCTTATACCAAACTTGGGAAAGGTACAAAGATCTTTTCAAATTCTGCCTAACTCATGGGTATGAAGATTGGAGGTTGGTTAGCTATTTTTATGAAGGACTTACACCTAGGGACTGACAGTTTGTTCAACTCTCATGCGGAGGGGACTTTTTACAAAAGGAACCTGAAGATGCAATGGATTATCTTGATGAGATAACTGAAAACTCTAACACATGGATTGGACTTAGCCCTATGGACTCCATTGATAGGACTAGAACTAACACTACCACTTCTAGTGGAAGTGTTTTCAAGTTGAGGGAAGATGATAACATGAGTGCAAAAATCAGCATGTTAACTAAAGAAATTGAGGCGCTTAAAATGAAAGGAAGTAGGAGCGTTAGTGCTACCTTTAGAGAGGACCCAATGGAAGTGTGTAAAATTTGTCATTAGATAAACCATGCTACAAATAAATGTGCATCACTTTCATCATTCTTAAATGTGCCAGAAGAACAAGTACATGCATTTAATTCATATTGGCCAAATAATTCTTCATATTCTAACAATTATAACCCAAATATGCAAAACCATCCGTATTTGAGTTATAAGAGTGACAATGTGTTGAATCCTCCTGCTCCAAAGAATTTTAATTCACCACATGCATCATCATCATCATCATCATCTAGAACTTCCTTGGAGGATGCACTTAGTACTTTCATTCAAAGGCAAAGTGAACAAAATCAAAAGTTTGAATCCATGCTCACTAGGCTAGATGAAGAGGTAAGAGAGACCAAGAGTCATATAACTAGGCTTACAAATTCATTAAGTGGGATAGAGAGAGGGAAGCTTCCTTTCCAAACTCAACCCAATCCCATCAATCAAAATCTAAAAATTGGCTCTAAGGATAAACATGAGGAAGTAAAAGTTGTGACCATTTTGAGGAGTGGTAAAGAGATTGATAAACGTTCTCCTTTAGTAACTAAGAAATCTAAGGAGACCCCAGTTGAAGAAGAGAAGCATGAAACTAAGTCACTTGGATTTGGTGAAATTGAAAAATGCACAATCCCTCCATCATTTCCACAAGCCTTAAAATTACCTAGAAAATTGGACACCGCATCTGAGATATTAAAGCATTTACATCAAGTCGAGATAAATTTGCCATTATTGCATGTTAGCAAGTAAGTGCTTGCATATGCCAAGGTAATTAAGGACCCATGCACCATCAAGAGAAAGCATCATGTGAAGAAGACCGCATTCCTAACAGAACAAGTAAGTGCAGTTATTCAACATAAGACCCCACCAAAGTATAAGGATCCAGGTTGTCCTACGATCTCTTGTACTATTGGAGATTACATCATGGAGCATGCATTGCTAGATCTTGGGGCAACTGTTAATTTGATCCATTTCAGTGTATATAAAAAACTAGGACTTTGTGAGTTGAAACCTACTTCAATAACTTTACAATTGGTTGATCACTCTGTAAGGGAACTAAGAGGGATTTTTGAGGACGTATTGGTGAAAATTGAACAATTTTATTATCCAATTGATTTTATTGTTCTAGATTACCAACCTGTTTACAGCTAATGCTTTAATTAATTGCAGGAATGGAAGAATGCAACTCACTTTTGGTTTCACGACTTTGGAGCTAAACATATTTCATGTGGCTAAACAACCACATGAGAATGATGATTGTGCTTATGTGAACCTCGTTGGGGCAGTGGTTCAAGAAGAGTTTAATAAGAATCGTTTTTTTTTTATCCTCTTGAAACTCTTCTTAATAATTCTGTTGGTTCTTATGATTTAGAATGTGATATTCATGTATTTGATAATTTTTCTTTGTTGGATTCCTCACAGGTTTTGGAAGAACAATAGATGATGGAAATTAATAAAGGATGGAAGCCTTACTTTGAGGAGCTACTAGAAAATGAAAAAAAGCTCATGCATTCAAGCAAAGAGACACCACAGCTGGAGCTTAAGCCGCTGCCCAGTGGTCTTAAATATGCATATTTAGGCCCTGGTAAGTTAAAACCTAGGTGGGATGACCCTTTCATTGTAAGGGAAGTGTTTAACCATGGAGCTGTAGTAGTTGAGGACACTAGAGATGGTAGGATTTTGAAAATAAATGGACGAATGTTAAAACCATTCTTAGGGGGAGTTATACCTGAGGAGGAGACTATGTCACTGGAGATCCCTACCTATTGGGATGCTACGTGAACTCTGAAAGAGCTTTATGAAGTTGTACCATATTTGTTTTAATTTTCTTTTCTTTCTAATTTTTTTTTTCATTTTGCCTTTTTTTTTTTTTGTTTTGTTATTATTTTTCTTTTGTGAGCTAACATTTGCAGGTGTGAAAGAAATTTCAAAAAATAAATAAATAAATAAATGCTTAAGGTAACTTCTTTCCTTTATACTTGAATTTATTTTGGCTTTGATACATTGAGTACAATGCAATATTTTAGTTGGGGGGAGAGGTCTACACATTTTTCTACACCTTGCATGATTTTTCTTTCTTTCTTTTCAATTCTTTAAAAAAAAAAAAAAAAAAAAAAACAACTTGAATTTGAATGTAGAAGAGTTATAAGCTTTATTTTTATATCATGTGATGGAATAAATAATGCTGAATTGGTTATACTATTTGTTATATTAAGACCCTTTCATGAAGAATACAGTTGGAAACTTTTGAGCACAATAACCAAGTTAGCGGATGGTTGGATGTTGGATATGCATGAATCATGAACAAGCTAGATATTAGCTGAAACTTAACCCATATGAAAGTTCTTGAGCCTTACTTTTCTTGTGAAAGTATATCTTTATTTGAACTCTTAAATTTCTCTCATATGTTTCAGTTTTTGTAAAAGATCTCTATATTTTATAGTTGACTACTGAAAACATCATGGGGAGATATACCATGATCCTACTTATTTTTGTCCTTAGGCATGCTGATTTATGTGGAATTTTAAGAGATGAGAGCCTAAGACTACCAATTTTTGTCACCAACTAAACAAATATTCAGCCTACCTTTACATTAACCATTGTCACCATCATTTTAGCCATGAGAAATACTTCTACAATACCACAAAACATTTTTATTGATGGGTATTCTCATAGGGGTTCAAGTTTTGAGCAATTGATGTGTTTAGATACCACCATTGTCTCTCTTTTCTTAAAAAAAAAAAAGAAAAAAAAAAGAAAAAGAAAAAGAAAGAGAAGACATACATATAAATCATTGGTGTCTGACACATCTTTCATGTATTTCAGAAGGGTTATATGGTTGAGTAAAGGTTGTTTTGATTCAAGTTGGTTGTTACTGCTATAAGTTGGGTTTGGTTTGAATTTTCTGCATTTGATTCATATACCTCATATTTCAAATAGAGCAGTTTGTCTTTACCTAGCCAAAACATTATACTACCATTGACTTTAATTTCCTACTTGATCCTAAAGGTGCATGGCTGGTATGTATTTGGGATAAAAATTAGGGATGAGAATAATATTAACCTCATGTTTCCAGGAATTCAACATCCTTTCCAAAAGATCTTTTTCCGTTGTTTTAGCGGCTGTTTTTGTGTACACATGTGATATTCTTAAAACTTCTTCTTTCCTTTTTGTTCACATGTGATTTGAAGAGAGAAACCATTACTTCTATGTGTGTTCTTTCAGAGTGTTGATGACTTAAGAGATGTTTTGGAGTAGAGGCTCTAATCTAGATTATTCTTGGTCTATGCATGTTTGGAAAAGCACCTTTGATTAAATGGGCTACGCACAACGCACACACTCCAAAAGTGAAGCTAGTGAAAGCTCTTTAATATGATGAATAGTATCCCAACTCTAAAATTGAAAGTTCATTTGTATGTTATAACGATAAAGCAGACTAACATTTGATGCAGGAATTTTCAGGAAACCTTTGACTTTTGTGGGTAAAGTCACTGTAAAACCTTACGAGAGTAAACTCATCCACTAGGGTGACCTAGGGGTTCAAAGACTTGCTGCACATGGAAAGTGCAGTCGTGTAGCCTACGAAAATGGCTTGTAATTTAGTTTTAATTTTTCACTTTTAGTAAATATGAGTGCTTTGTGGATTGCTAGGGACTAGTAAGATTTAAGTTGGGGGTGTGATAACGCCTTAACTTTAGATGCAAAGCATTCCCAGATCCACAAACAGGCTAAATAAGTCTAACTAATTTTATATTTCAAAAACAAGTTAAGACAGTTTAGTAAGTATATATTAACACATGTATCCCTTGTGATGGCCAAATCATGTTGTATATGCACATGATCAAAAGTAGCAAATAATTTGCGTGTTGTGTGTGAATCATAGTAAGAGTGTATAAGTATCTCATATTATGAAGATTTGAGATATGAGAAAACCAAATGCACTCACACACAATTATAACTTTTTGATGGGGATTATTACCTTCGAGGTACCTCCTATAACCTTCACATCTCTTAGAAACACACTTGCAACCATATTAAAAGCATTTTGATTATTTTTGCTTTTATTTTTCTTTGCATATTTTTCTTTTAAGCATAGCATGCATGGACATTTAAGAGAGAAAAGAAATAACAATTATGTAAGTCAAAACATCACAATTTTGCTATGCCGAAGTACACAGATGTTATACATGATTGGTAGGCTTTAGTGGTCAGATGGTTATTTATGCCTTTCTCTTAGGATTTACTAATCATTGCCGTCAAAAAGAGTGATATGAGCATGAGATATAAGAGATCATCTTAATTGTACTCATCACAAACACGAGCCACAAAGTTCATTTGCTTAATTGTGTATTGAGATGCTCATCTAAGGTATAAAAGATACAAAGTTTAGAAACTTTGTTTCAATGGCCATACAAGGTACATAAGTATCAATATACACAAACACACACTGTTTTTGTATTTTATTTTGATTTTTTTTTTTTAATTTTGAAAACAAAACAAAATAAAAACTAAATAACCAAACAAAAATAGACAAACAACATGAAAGTATGAAGATAGATGTAGATGCATGAAAGCATGATTCCAAAAACAGATAAGAAATTAAGTAAGAAAGTCCTACTTTGGATAGAAAGAATTAAAGTAAAGGACAGATAAAAAAGACAATTAAGTTTTAGGCTCCTTTCTCACCCACACAGCACGAGTCTTTGGCCGTGAAGGTGAAAAGGCATGTGTCCTAATATGTACTAAAGGACATAGAAGAATTAGAATTCTCGTGAAATTGAGTTGAAAAACTCAAAACTTTTAGTAACTCTTTAAACAAAAGTGTTGAACCTTGAGAGGGAACCTGTAACTGTTTGGACACTTGCTTATGAGGATACAACTTTAAGCAATTAAGACGAATGTGTCTAGAAACACTACAATGATAACAAACATGAGCAGTTTAGGACTACTAGACTTCCTAGAGTGAGGTCTAACAAAGGATTTAGAATGATACAAATCAGTAATGGATTCATACCTTTTCACCTTTCTCAGATTAGGGCACGAAGACAATCTTTGATTCAGAAGTCATAGAAGAGGAAGGGTAGGAGAAAATAGCATATCCTAAGCCAGTCTTATCAGAACTAGGCTTTTGAGCACTCAATACCTTATCAAGCTTTACATTAGACATCCTCTCTATTTGAGTTCTAGCTTGACTATGCTCAACCTCGAGATTCTTGACATTTTCTTCTAATGAGCTGTTCTCCACAACAAGAGTCTCAACTAACCTTATAGTCTCATCTAGTTTGACTAACAGTTTAGCTTTTTCATTTTTTAGCTCATTAAACTCTTTTCCACAAAGATGAGAAGTCTTTTCAAATTTTATAAATTCAGTGTATAGCTTATCATATGCTTCCTGAAGGGTCAACTTCTTAGGTACTTCATCATCAAAAGAATCCTCACTATCACTAGTACTCTCCACAATCACCTTATTGATTGTGGCAGCAAAAGTCATATAATGACCACATTCATCCATATACTCATCAGAAGAGTCATTCTCAGTATTACTCAAGGTAGCAACCAACCCTTTACCTTTTGAATTCTTAGGCTTTTCCTTTCATAAAATAGTTTGGGCACTCCATCCTCATATGACCAAAACCATTACACTCATGGCACTAGATAAGTGGTTTCTCACCCTTCCTAGAGGATTTAGATTTCCTAGGATGTTTGTCCTTATCCTTTTTTCTATATTGAAGAAGTTTGATAATCTCATTAGCTATGAAGGTTGGATCCTCATCTTCATCATCATCATCTTCATCTTCATCTTCAGAGTCATCAATCTCTTCCACTATACCCTTAAGAGCCAAGTTTCTACTATTTTCACATTTTTCCATTAAATCTAATCTCATCTCATAGGTTTGAAGGTTCCCTACAAGCTTAGTCAAAAGAATTTGATCAATGTCCTTCACTTCTTCAATGGTAGTGATCTTGGCATGGAATCTTTCAAGTAAGGACGTAAGGATTTTCTTAATAATTTTGGATTCTGCTATAGATTCTCCAAGGTTGAAGGCAGAATTCACAATATCCTTGAGTTTAGCATAGAACTCGTCAAAGGTCCCATCCTCCTCCATCCTTATTTCTTTAAAACTACTAGTGAGTCTTTGAAACTTCACAATCTTTACTGCCTTGGTACTTGCATAGGTGGCAACTTCTGTGGATGATATTTTCTTGAATTCCTCATTGGTCACCCCACAAAACAGAGCATTCAAGGCCTTACTATTAAAATTTTTCTCTTTGATTGTTGCTTTATCCCAATCCACCGGTGCTTCCTTTGGCTTAATCTAGCCAACTTCAACAGCTTGCCATATTTTTTCACCTAGAGCCTGTAAAAAAGCTTTCATACTAACTTTCTAGTACACATAATTAGTACCATCAAACAAAAAAGGAATCAAAAGAGATTGTCCATGATCCATGACAACGGGGGTCAAAGATCACACTTAAGAAATTAATCCAATCAGAGTGTACCCGCTTTAATCACTTGTTGGAAAATTTAGATCTTGGTTGATAGAACTAACAAATTTTAAATCCAAGTTGTTAATTAGATTTATTATGAATAAACCTTGTTAAAACAAGCCAACATCAATATCATGCACAACAGAATAGTAAATAAGACAAGATATGATGACCTAGGAAAACTAATGAAACAAACTAGTTTCACAGTAAAAAACCTGAGAGGAAATCTTTCCGAAAAGTAATTCACTATAATAAAGAGAAGTTTCAGAGCTAATAAAAAACCTTTGCCCTTAGATTCTACAATCCCCGTAGATGAACTTATAGTAGAAACCATCAATCATTTTAGAACCTCTAAACTCTTCAATATATGAATGCCACCCTTTTGCATAGATCCCAGTATGTGACTAACTCCAGCAACTTGAAGATGTTATTGGCTACAAAGTTCTTCACTTCATCAACAATGAAGATCAAGAAGTACTTGGTTACAAAACCCTAAGGCGCAAAAGACGTAATAACTTCTTGTAGAGAAAATTGAAGATGTTGTTGGCTACAAAGTTCTTCACTTCATCAACAATGAAGATCAAGAAGTACTTGGTTTCAAAACCCTAAGGCACAAAAGACACAGTAACTTCTTGTAGAGAAAATAAGGTACTAGGTCACAATCTGCATGTGTTCTCTTTGTATAACAGTCTTTAAAATAAGCCTTATATATATCTAGGGTTGTGAGAAAAGAAATCCTACACATACATGTCAGCTAGGGCCAAAAATCAGATCTAGAAATTCTGATTTCGTAGATCTTGATAAATTCAGCTTCTATCGAGCGTCGTTCATAAATCTCGATAGATATTGTTTCTGTTGAGGTATTTGTTGAGCTTTAATGAACAGCTTTTCTTCACTTGTTTCTTAGTCCAATTTTCATGGCTTTAATACTTGACTTGAACTCCTGTTTCTTGAAGTACTAAATCCATTCCAGATCTACCTAATTACAAGTAAAGTGCATTTTGTCAAAGGATTAGTCAATTACATAAAATATGTCCTTAATAGATGATATCATTATCACCAACTCAAATCATTTAGCAATTGATGATCTTCTCAATCCGTTTCGGCGAGATTTTGCTGTTAAAGATCTTGGTGAGTTAAATTTTTTTCTCGGCATTGAAGTTCTCAAGCATCTAGATGGTGTTTTGTTATCTCAACGCCGTTACATCATTGATCTTCTTAACCGCACAAATATGTTGCATGCCAAGCCACTTTCTGCGTTTGATGGTGCTATCTTTCCTGATCTTTCTCTGTTTCGTAGCACTATTGGCCCTCTACAATATCTTTCAAACACTCGACTGGATTTGTCATTTACAGTTAATCGTGTCTGTCAATTTATGCACAGACCAACTTCAACTCACTGGCAAGTAGTAAAAAGAATTCTGAGGTATCTTAAGCATACTATCTCTCATGGTCTCTTACTAAAATGCTCTGCATCCACTCGCCTTGGTGCCTTTTCCGATGCCGATTGGGCTAGATGTCCATATGATAGGCAGTCCTCCAGTGGCTTTTGTGTTTATCTTGGTGACAACTTGATTTCTTGGAGCTCTAAGAAGCAGCCTACTATGGCCTGAACAAACACAGAAGCTAAATACAAGGCTATTGCTAATACCATTGTTGAATTGCTTTGGCTCTAGTTTCTGTTGCGTGATCTTGGTCTCCATCAATCCCATCCTCCTCGGCTATGGTGTGACAATATCGGTGCAATGTATCTCATTGCTAATCCAATCTTTCATGCAATAACCAAGCATGTGGAAATTAATTTCCATTTTGTTCGAGATAAAGTTGCTGCTAAGGCCTTAGATGTCTGGTTTATTTCTGGCGAGGATCAATTAGCGGATGTCTTCACCAAACCTCTTGTTTCCAAGCTCCATGTGTGTCCTTCTCCGTTGAGCTCACGGGGGGATATTGAAGCATACCAATCTGATAAGGAATCAAACATTGCAGCAGATTAGATTAATTCAAATTAAAATATTGCAGTAGATAAGAACAGTTCAAGATAATCCAGAGCACTTTCATATTTCATCACTTTTCTATCTCATCTACAATTTGTATTTCAAATGTATTCTTTTGTATTCAAACATCTTATCCTGTGTAACTAATTTGATTATATATATGAAAGCAACTCCCAACATTGAGTGTGTGGGAGCATAAGATTCACTTCATATAATTTCGCTGTTCTTATAGTTTCAGAGCTCACTTCATCATCTTGTATGATGATGTTTGGGTTTGATAAACAAAGAAACATAATGAAGATGGCTTAGATGAGGATCATAAGGGAGCTCTCATTAATTTAGACTCTAGCATTGCAATAAAAATGTGTGTAAGATTGGATATAGGCATGCATATTCAATCATTTTGATTGAGTTGACATTTGAGAAAGCATGTATATATCAAAGGTTCATTCTTTACACAGGCTACGTGGCTTTGGTGTCATATTTCTGTCAGACTCTTAATCGATTCTCCATTCAAAGTCCCCAAAATGTTGGGGTCATTATCTTGCCTTGCCACACATCAAAATTTTATTGGATTGCCTCTCAGACTCGAGTTCAAGCCAGGGAAGTAAAGTACGCTATTTGCAGCAACACATAAAGTGAGGAAGGCTAGCGGTGTGCCTCTAAATTGCGCTTGAGTTAGGGAAAAAAAAAAAAAAAAAAAAACCAACAAAAGAGAATGAAGACGGAATTCCCAACTAACTATAGAGATGTATGATTTCGATTTAAGAAAGTGCATATATTTGGAGAGATGTGGTGAGTCAGGTGAGAGATAAGGAGGACTGTCTAGCTATTTGTGCTTCAAAACATGGAGAAAACTAGTTTTGGCATTTGCTGATGTATAGGACACAAACTTTGACTGTAGGTTTAGAGAAACAAACATTGGTTTTTTTCCTCCCTAAGACAATGATTTTATTTGGCATATTATTGTAGTTTAGAGGTACAGCCAAGAATCTTCAATTGAAGGGAAAAACTGTTTTGGTTAGTGGGTATTAGCAAAAACACCAGCCTATAGTAATGGGATTTCATAACAAGCTAGATTGTTATGGTTTTGTGTTGTTTAAGGCAATTCAGTTGACTCAATCACATCTGGTTAGTTCACCTTTAATGGAAATACAAACCTCATTACCTGTTAAATTTGTGGGATTGTGAAAATCAATGTTAAAGGTGATGGGCCTATCATCTATGGAGGTTTCCAGTTTGACAGATATGGAGTTTATTCATTAGATTCAAAGGGCGTTTTTTTTTTTTTTTTGGGGGGGGGGGGGGTTT